>NC_056737.1:867209422-867429422 GCF_019279795.1 Protopterus annectens | reverse complement strand
TGGGTCTTTATAAGGAGGCTTCAGCATCAAGGACCCTTTCAGAAAGTCCTTGCAGAATTTATGAGACTTTAATGGGGTATCCTGTAAACCATTGTGAAAATATGAAATGGCTACTAATTGAATTTTAATAGTAGAGGCAGAAGCCCCTCCTTCAAAAAGTGAGGTCAAAAACTCTAAAATTTTTGTAACTGGAGCTGAGAAAGGGGCAATGTCATTATCAATGTCATGAGCCCAACATGAAAATCTCTTCCATTTGCTACAATAAAGTTTTCTAGCAGATGATTTAAGACAGGCCAAAATAATATTACAAACTGAAGGACATAATGTTATACCTGGCAATCAAGTGAAGTGGAGAAGCCATGCTGTGAGCTTCAGGTTCTGAAGGTTCAGTTGGACTAATCCCTGTGGATGGGATAGGAAATCTGGAGCTGGGTCTAGAGCTCATGGTTGCTGAATCAGATGAGGCCAGAGGAAGGAGGAACCAAATCTATCTAGGCCAGAATGGGGTAATGAGGATCACTCTGCACTTCAACCTGATTGCTTTCTTCAAAAATTGAGGGATTAATGGAATTGGAGGAAAGGCGTATAGAAGTCCTGAGGGCCAATCATGAAGGAGAATGTCTCTCAGGGACTCCCCCAGAGGAGGAAACAGGACAAAGTAGAAGCTGCACTTGTTTAGGGGTGATGCAAGGAGGTCAAAAGCAAGGCTGGCCCCAGCTGCGGAAAATCATTTGTCCCACTTTCAGATTGAGAAACCACTCGTGAGTCATGAGAATGATTCTCCTCAACTTGTCTGCCATCACACTGGAAGTCCCCGGGATGTGTGTTGCTATTAGGAAGGGGTTGAAAGAGATTTCCCACTGCCAAACTCTGAGCACTTCTCGACAAAGGGGGTAAGATGTGGTTCCTCCCTCTTTGTTGATGTATCAGACTACTCACATGTTGTCTGTCTGGATCGCAATTGTCCTTGGAGGGAGAATAGCTTGAAAGTCCTGCAACCCTAACAGCACTGCTCTGAAAGGCCTGCAACCCTAACAGCACTGCTCTCATCTGTAGAACACTGATATGCAAAGCTGGCCTCTACAAGAGACCAAGTGCCTTGGACTGTCTTGCCCAGATAATGTACCCCCACCCAATCTGGAAGGTGTCTGTGGTCACTATGGCCTGGGGCTGAGGTGGAATGAAAAGGTCGTCCTGCAAGAATCTCTTCAGAGTGGATCCATCAGAGAAGATCCTTTTAGTAATGGTTGGTTACCAAACTATGATGCAACACTGGCTGCCAAAGAATGGACCATTGGGATGCAAGAAGCCATTGTAGAATCCTCATGTGGACTCTTGTTAGAGGTACTAAAGTAAAGCCTGCAGAAATAGGCATGGGGCTACTGTCTTGTTGCTGATGATTTTCCTGACTTTAAGTCTGATCTTTTCTAGACGGGGAAAAGAAGAGAAGCTATACAAGTGTTTGTATTCAAATTTGCTCCTATAAATTCCAAATTTTGCATCGTGACCAGCTGAAACTTTTCATGGTTTACTGTGATCCCCAGGTAAGCAAAAGTCTGAAGGACATAGTCTCTTGATTTTTCTAAGAGATGCTTGGTGGGAGCAGTGATGAGCTAGTCATCCAAATAAGGAAACACTCAATGTCCCTGTATTCACAAGTGAGAACTACTACTGCCATGCATTTGGTGAACACCTTGGGGGCTGTGGTGAGGTCAAAGGGCAGGGCTCTGAATTGGTAGTGACTGGCTCCCAGCTGGAAGTGGAGGAATCTTGTGGAGCGCTTGTCCATATTGATGTGGTAATACACATCCTGGAGATCTAGTGAGCATATCCAATCATCTTTCTCTAAAAAGGGAAGGATGGACTGAACCATGACCATCTGGAATTTTGTTTGTCGAATGGATTTGTTTGCAACACTGAGATCCAAAATTGGTCTTTAGTCCCCTGTCTTCTTTGGCACTAAAAAGAATCTTGAGTAAATTCCGGATTATTTCTGGTCTGGGGGACCTTTTGGATGACCCTCTTTTCTAGCAGTTTTTTGATTTCTCAAACTACTGGTTGCCTCTGACTGGGTGGAACATTGGTGATTCTACTGAATTTCTTGGGAAGGGAGTGGAAGGGAATGTTGTATCCTCTGGTGATGATTCTTTGTATCCAAATATCTGTAGTTATCTGTAGCCAGGCATGTTGGTGCAAGGATAATCGTTCCCATACTTCTTTCAGAGGTAAGCAATCGGGCCTCCTTTCAGGAGTGCTTGTAGGAGCTGGCAGAGAAAGAATCCCTGGAACCCAGATTTTGCGGGCCACCTCTGCCTACTGAGTGGCATCTTCCATTAAACTCCCCCTTCTATCCGTCCTGGGAGAGCTGTTACCAAGTGTGTCTTGAAAAGGCCTTTGGGATTTTGGTAACCACATTTTTCCACTCTTCTGGTTCCTTGAGAAGAACTGCTGGGGAGTAGAGAAACATATGCTCCCTGCAGAAAGGGTTTTTCCATCTTTCTCACAACTGGACAAGGTTTCTCAAACTTTTGGGCCAAAAAGGGATGATCCATCAAAAGGTGCATTAATGAATGAAGACTTACATGGCTCCGCAAATTCGCATAGGTGCATCCAGGTGTGTCTCCTTATGACGACTCCAGAACCCGCTGCTCTGGTCATCCCCTTGGCTGCATGTGCTATGAGCCTCATGGATGAGTTGAATATGGACTCAAGGGTGGCCAAGTGAGTAGCAACCTTATCTTGGACTCCTTCAGATACAGCTTCTGCAAGGGTATTGGATAATTCTTTAATCAGATCCCTTTGGAGTCTTCTGAAGAGTGCCATAAAATTCAAAGACTGTAAGGTAAAGGACGATGAAGCATATACCTGCTTCCCAAACCTATCCATCAACTGAGACTCTTAACTGGGGAGATGGACAGTGGAACTCTCCTCAGATAGTTCTTTCTTTGTGGCTGCTGCAACCACCAAGTCATCTACTGCTAACCCTTTAACCCAACATTGAAAGTCTTAAGGAGCTGAGAGAATTTTATCTGGCCTCTTAGGGATCAGTTCTATGGAATCTGAAGCCTTCCACACCTACTGTGAGATCAATTTGATGAGGCCATCAGCAGGCAGAGTTACCCAAGAAGTAGATGGGTGAAAGCCGAAAGCTTGCAGGTACACTGACTCCTCTGGTGAAGGATGTTGGGATTTCCAGCCACCCCTCTGTTTAAGGATCTCAAGAACACTTCCAAAGGAGACATCTTTTGGGGGTAACCTAGGAGAACCTTTCCCTTCATCATAGTCAGTGTCTTCAGTGACAGATTCTTACAGGGAATCCAAGTGCTTCCTCTTGCACGTTCTCTTCTCAAGAGCTTCTTCAGTGGGAAAATGTGAAGCATCAGAAGAGGATAGAACCTGAACATGTGTCTCCTGCAGTTTTGGAACTCGCTGTTCCAATGCAGAGGCTGGTTGAGAGTCAGAGCAAGAGGAAGAGTCAGGAATTAACTCTGATCGGGGAGCAGATGATTGCATGTCTACCAAGGACAAAGCCCTCTCCAGTGTCCGGAAGGCAGATCCCCCTGAAGAGGGAAAAGAGCCTATAACAAAGAAAGACTGTGTTGGAACCGTGGTCATTCCCCACTCCGAGGAAACTGCCCAGCCGTCAAAGTAAGAGTGGAGCTCACATGTGCCAACGCCCTGAGATGCAGGGACAGCTCTGAAAAACTGGAGTCAAAACCTGCCCCTCAGAGCTGACAGCAAATCCTGCAACTCAAGAGTAATCTGGTTCCGAAATGACCAAAGAACTCAGGGTAGTAATTGGCCCGGGAGAAAAGGATCTAGCTGGGGCCAAGACAGTCGGCACTGGAGGGTTTGGAGCCCGAGTCTCTAAAGCCATGGATGGGGTAAGAGGAGGAAGATCCGGTGGAGTCATGGAGAAGGGAATTCCAGAACTGGAGGTTGTTGGAACACAGGACACAGAAGCCAATCCTCTTGACACAAGCAGCTGATCCATTAGCCTCAGCACTTCCTATTCCGATAGACCCTTGGTGGAGCAAACTGACTGAGTGGACGGAGATTTAGGTTTCTCCAGAAAAGGGCTGGGCATTTGTCCCACAAAGGGATCTATAGAAGGAGAGTATACTGTTCTAGGAATCATCAATTCTGGTTCTTCAAGAATTATTGCTGGAACCGTAGGTGTTGGTTCCGGGATAAAAGATGGAATCAAGTCTGTCAGTTCCGAAGTCTTGTCCATTTTTTGTAGTGTCTGCTCCTGAGCCGAAGGTGCAGATGGTTTAGGAGCCAAAGCTTTCGGTTCCATAGTTTTTTCCTGTAACCGACATTTTAGGTTTCTTAGTCACCGGTGCCGAAGTGGAAGTTGGTGCCGAGTGACTTCTCTTTTTATGCTTATTGGTTCTGGATGATGACGAGGAGGAAGAAGAGTCAGTCTTACATTTGGAACTAGATAAGGCCTCCTCAAAAGAAGACTTAAGCATAACTTTCAGAAGCAATTTGTTCTTTCTTTCTACTAAGGCTTAGTGGTTAAATCCATGGCATATTGAACAGTCTTCTCATAAATGCAACAAGCCTAAGCAATATACACATAATTAATGAGCGTTAGAATTAGGCATTTTTCTATCGCACTTGTCGCACTTCTTGAAGCCAGAAGTGCCTTTTCCTTTATCAGCCATATCTACAAGAAAGAAAAGAAACAACACACGAGAAAAACTGGAAGATCAAGAGAGAAAAATGACAGTAAAGTGCTACCAGCAATGGTAGGCCCAGAATACCCAAAGGTACAAAACAAACTTTCAGTAAAAGTAGAGAGAAGTGTGTTAGAAGCTAAGAATTTACACTGAAGTGCTACCAGCAATGGCAGACAAAGAATACCAAAGGTATACAAGCAATTTTTTTTGTTTGATTTTTAAAGCAGGAAATTCAAAGAAATTCTACCAACTATGGTAGCAAAGATTACACCGAAGTGTAAGAGTGGAAAGAAGAGGACAGAAAAGGGAAAAATATAAGGTAGGAGCTTGCTAAAGTAATATAGAAAAAAAATAAAGGAGTGAAAAAGGTACTATAATCACTAAATAAGTAGAGAAGTTTTAAATATAAATGTACTTAGCTCGAGAGCTTTGGTGACGTGTCTGACACTGGAAGCGGCAAACGAGATCTGAGGTAAAATGAAGGGTAGGGATAAAGCTCGAGAGTTTTTGGTCCTCATGGGCTGTAATACAGCTATGTCAGTTCTGATTTCAGAACCGAACCCACACGTCAAGGAATAAATGAAGATTGACAACATCAGATGAAATGTATTTACATATTCACATGTTCACATGGGCAAACATGGTTAATTTTTTTAAAATAAGTTAGTATAAAGGAAATTGCTGTTTTATTGGAGGATAGAGAATAAATGATATAAGAAAGGTTGGACAAGCAGGTGTGAGAGGACACTGAACAGGGGTACTTAGCCTGGGATAGCAACTTAGCCTGGAATAGTGCAGAAGCGAGCACAGATAGTGATTAGTAAAGTGCTGTTTTAGGTGTAGCTTGAAATTGTGGCTGTAGATGTTGCTATGTGTGCGGTAGTAGATTTCAGGTTCTGGATATTTTACTAGAGTACAGGGAATCATAGCAGCTATTGTGGGGTTTGCTAACCTTTAAAAGCAGTTTATCAGATGATCAGAGAGACCTGGGGTTTGTATTTGCTTGAACTAGGTCTTTTATAGCTGGGCAGTTATTGGGTTTATGTATTATACTGTGGGCTATGGTTAGCTGATTCAGGAGTAATAGGTTGGGTAGCTCAAACCAGTTGAGTTGTTCAAGTGATGAGCAATGGGGAGATCTGTGTGGTAGGTTTGCAACAAATTTTGCTATTTTATTATAGCAAGTCTCTAGACTGTTTAGATCAGTCTTGCATAGGTTGGTAAAGATTTGTGAAGAACAGAGGAGGGTGGATAGTAGGTGGGATCTGGCTGTGGCTAGTCTGGGGGTGTTGGTTAAGTATAGTTTGGCTCTATAGAGTGAGCCAAGTTTAATATGGACTTTGATTGTTAGGGCTATATGTTTGTCGAATTTTAGACATTTGGCTATTGTGACTCCTAAAAGTTTAGTTTGATCGACTGGTTCAATTTTAGTAAAGTTGGAGGAATAGATGGTGAGTGGGGGATAGTTGTTTTTTGGATTTATTACTGGAAAAGAACATAAGCTTAATTTTCTTTGGGTTAAGTATGAGTTGGTTTTCGGTGACTTAGTTTTCTGTGTCTTGGAGTGATTTCTGTGTTTTTTCTTGTAATTCAAGAAATGTGGGAGCAGAGTGGATAAAGGAGGTATCATCAGCATATTGGATAAGAGAGGCTAGTTGGGTTGCAGTGCTTAAGTTATTGGTGAATATGATGAAAAGGAGTGATCTGAGGATGAAGCCTTGGGGAACTCTGACAGGGATAGGTAGAAGGGGGGAAGAGGTTATTTTCCCATTTGGTGGTCTGCTTTCTGTTAGTAAGATAGCTGTGGAACCAGGATAAGGAAGGCAGACTAAGGTTATATGTTGCCAGTTTATTGAGAAGATTTTGGTGGGAAACTGTATCAAAGGCTTTAGGCATATCGAGAAAAATGGAAGAAATGAGTAGGCCTTGGTTTTTGAGGAGGTTAGAGTTGGTGAAACTTATTAGGCCGGTATTTGTACTATGTTTAGGACAAAAACCATGCTGAGAATTGGATAGGAGGTTACTGTTAAGGAGGTAGTCTAGGAGTTGTTGTTGAATACATTTTTCAAGGATTTTGGCTAGGGGAGAAAGAATAGCGATGGGTTGGTAGTTAGAGAAGTCCATAGAGGGGCTACCTTTATGGAGGGGGATGATATGTGATATTTTCCAGGGGATAGGTATGTAATGTTCATAGATAGAGTGGTTAATTAGTACTGATACAGGATACAGAAAGTGTTCTCCTTTGTACAGGATACAATAAAGGCAGTCCCATGAACCGTTGATGGATAATCAAAGTAATAACAGTAATTCTCCGTCAGAAAGACTATTCAGTCCACAAACAAACAGTAATTGTATAAAATTTATTAAAATACAATGCGATGTAGATTTAGCGCTTTCATTTCCAATACAGGAAACTTCATCAGAATGAAAAGCATTGTTCTACTTGTGTATTTATATTGTTCTGTACTTGATTAATTTATTGCAATTAAGTCATTTCAATTAAGACGTTCAAATCACTGGGGTTAAAAATAAAGATACAGTGCTCCATATAAAAACAAGACAAGACAAGACGTGAAGTATGTGCAATAAATGCATAAGTATAATAACACACATAATAACTATCTAAAAATATATGTGCATATGTTATCATACATCATTAAAAACCTGTGTGTTTTAAAATTTTGTATTGTGTGAAAACTTTATAAAGACAAACATGTAAACAGTACAACATCAAAATTGAACTGTGATGTATGTATGATATAATAATAGTATATTATTATAGACAGGGGTCCAGGAAAGTAAATAATGTGGGAAGAAATAGCCAGGGAATTGTTATGGCTAGGCTTGTATAGGCCCTAGGGCTGATAGCCTAGTACCAACCTATGAACCTATGAACCTATATGCAACCAGTCTCTTCAACTAGAGTTCATAATATAATGATCCCTAATATATACCCCTCATTTTTTGATATAAAACACAAATATATAATAATAAATTTGATAGTGTGTTTAAATTGATGTCTAAAATTAATTTAATGCAATAGTAATATAATAATAATGATATAATAAAATAGCGTATAATAAAATTATGATAATAATAAATTTGACGTTGATATTGCAACAAATAGATAATTAGTTAATGAACTGTTTAGTTCTTTTTCGTGACCTTTTTTTTGTTAATTTTAACTTTGTTAGCCCTTAACCTTAGGGCGGTAAAAGTGACACATAATCATTCATTCCTGGGGGTGTATTGGAATCCAGTCGCAATTGCCATATCAGTTCTCTATAACATAACTGGTTTTCCCAGTCTCCCCCTCTACTATCCTTAGGTAACATTTCCAAAATCCAGAATTTAAAATTAGCTTCCTTACATGACAATGTGTGTCTGTAAAGAGCATTTGTTTCCTTTTTCCTATTAACATCATACATATGCTCATATATTCTTTGTCTTAGATGTCTTTCTGTTTTCCCTGTGTAGTAAGCCCAACAATGGGTACAGTAAACTAAATATACTATCCCTTTTGTATAACAAGTATAATATTGTTTACTCTTAAAACATAATGGAATAGTAGATATTGATAGTTCACCTGTGTTTGCAATAAATGTGCATTGGGAACATCTTCCACACCGGAAAGTACCTTTTTTCTTGTTCATTTCGTCATTCTCCTGTCTAGTTTTCTCAAAAATACTCGAGGTTAGGACCCCTTCTAAAACTATAACATAAATGCCTATTAAATATATCTAACTTGTTGGGCATACTCTTGAAGATGTCCCATGTCTTATTTATAGCTCTTCTTATTACGTTGGTGTTAGAATTGTATGTCATAACAAAAAAAGGGGTAATTTGGTCTTTAGTTTTGTTGTAAATTTCACTACTGCTAAATTCAACAGCATTGCTGTCTGTAGCACTGTTCCCTATGTTGACATCTATATTCAGTAGGGGTATATTTCTGTCCCCCACCCCCTAATTACCTCTTCCTTAAGAGAAATAATGACTGATTCTGGGTAGCCTCTCTCCAAAATTAATTTATGCACATAGTCCATTTCTTTTATAAAATCAACATATGTGGATGTCATTCTGGCCACCCTGACCATTTGTCCTTTTATGATATTTTCCTTCTATTGTGGGGGATGATTACTGTGATAATGTAGATAGGAATTAGAGAAACAAGCCTTCCTAAAAATTCTTGACACATATTTTTTGTTTATGTTATCTTTTAGAATAGTTACATCTAGGTAATGTGTCTCTTCCATGTTAAATCCATGTGTAAATTTGAGGAACTGGGTGAAATTATTAAAATAGTCCATAACCTAAGGTACTTCTTCTTGTGAACCCTTCCACACAATCAATATAGCATCGAAAAAACAGAAGTATTTTTCTATGTTGTCCATGAATGGAGAGTCAAACACAAAGTGTAATTCCCAATATAACATAACTATATTTGCAAAAATGGGGGAAAAAGCTGCCCCCATAGCTACACCATCCAGCTGTTGGAATATATCTCCTTGAAAATAAATGAAATTGTTTTTCAATACCAACTCGACATTCTCTAATACTAATCTAAACTCACAGTCGTTCACAAATTTGAATTCAGTTAACATAAATTCAAACCACTCTAGGCCTATACTGTGTGGAATCACAGAAAATAAATCTTTTACATCCACAGTTAAAAATGAATAATGGGATTCATATTGTAGTTGATTAATTTTGTTTAATAAATCCCATGAATCAATTAAAATGTGTGGATGTTGTTTGTATAAGGGCTTCAGTTTTTGTGTCAACATAAATAGCTAAAGGTTGGGTTTTTGAGCCATCTGATGTCACGATAGGTCTTAGTGGTGGATTTTCCATATCCTTATGTATCTTAGGAATACCAAACATGGTAGACAAACAAGGTTTTTCAACTTTGAAAAACCTGTATAACTTTTCATCAATTAAACCTTGTAATAAATTGCCTTCTATAATCAGATCTATCTTTTTGTATGCTATAGTGAGCTCATTTTTAGAAATGATGGTGTATCGTCCTTGTACATTTAAAATATCCATCATTTTAGATAAATAAGACCATTTGTTCATTAAAACAACCCCTCCCCCTTTGTCAGGTTTCATAGTTCTAACATCTGAATACTGGTGTTTAATTTCTTCCAAGGTCATTATTTTTTTCTATATTCAAGTTAGAATTATAATAACTATGTCTATTGTGCTGGTAAATTTTTCTTACTTCCTTGGTGACAACTTTTTCAAAATTTACCCCTTGCAGAGTGACATTAGTAATTTTGAAAAAGTTGTCACCAAGGAAGTAAGAAAAATTTACCACCACAATAGACATAATTATTATAATTCTAACTTGAATTCAGAAGAAAAAATGACCTTGGAAGAAATTAAACACCAGTATTCAGATGTTAGAATTATGAAACCTGACAAAGGGGGAGGGGTTGTATTAATGAACAAATGGTCTTATTTAACTAAAATGATGGATATTTTAAATGTACAGGGACGATACACCATCATTTCTAAAAATGAGCTCAATATATCATACAAAAAGCTAGATCTGATTATAGAAGACAATTTATTACAAGGTTTAATTGATGAAAAATTATATAGGTTTTTCAAAGTTGAAAAACCTTTTTTGTCTACCATGTTTGGTACCCTTAAGATACATAAGGATACGGAAAATCCAGCACTAAGACCTATTGTGACATTAGATGGTTCAAAAACCCAACCTTTAGCTATTTATGTTGATACAAAACTGAAGCCCTTTTACAAACAATATTCACACATTTTAATTGATTCATGGGATTTATTAAACAAAATTAATCAACTACAATATCAGTCCTATTATTCATTTTTAACTGTGGATGTAAAAGATTTACTTTCTGTGATTCCACACAGTATAGGCCTAGAGTGGTTTGAATTTATGTTAACTGAATTCAAATTTTTGAACGACTGTGATTTTGGATTAGTATTAGAGAATGTCGAGTTGGTTTTGAAAAACAATTTCATTTATTTTCAAGGAGATATTTTCCAACAGCTGGATGGTATAGCTATGGGGGCAGCTTGTGCCCCCATTTTTGCAAATATAGTTATGTTATATTGGGAATTACACTTTGTGTTTAACTCTCCATTCATGGACAACATAGAAAAATACTTCCGTTTTTTGGACGCTATACTGATTGTGTGGAACGGTTCACAAGAAGAAGTACCTAAGGTTATGGAATATTTTAATAATTCTACCTAGTTCCTCAAATTTACACATGAATTTAACATGGAAGAGATGCATTACCTAGATGTAACTATTCTGAAAGATAACATAAACAAAAAATATGTGTCAAGAATTTTTAGGAAGGCTTGCTTCTCTAATTCCTATCTACATTATCATAGTAATCATCCCCCACAACAGAAGAAAAATATCATAAAAGGACAAATGGTCAGGGTGGCCAGAATGACATCCACATATGTTGATTTTATAAAAGAAATGGACTATATGCATAAATTGTTTTTGGAGAGAGGCGACCCAGAATCAGTCATTATTTTTTCTTAAGGAAGAGGTGATTAGGGGGTGGGGACCAGATATATACCCCTACTGAATATAGATGTCAACATAGGGAACAGTGCTACAGACAGCAATGCTGTTGAATTTAGTAGTGAAATTTACAACAAAACTAAATACCAAATTACCCCTTTTTTTGTTATGACATACAATTCTAACACCAACGTAATAAGAAAAGCTATAAATAAGACATGGGACATCTTCAAGAGTATGCCCAACAAGTTAGATATATTTAATAGGCATTTATGTTATAGTTTTAGAAGAGGTCCTAACCTCGAGTATTTTTGAGAAAACTAGACAGGAGAATGACGAAATGAACAAGAAAAAAGGTACTTTCCGGTGTGGAAGATGTTCCCAATGCACATTTATAGCGAACACAGGTGAACTATCAATAGCTGCTATTCCATTATGTTTTAAGAGTAAACAATATTATACTTGTTATACAAAAGGGATAGTATATTTAGTTTACTGTACCCATTGTTGGGCTTACTACATAGGGAAAACAGAAAGACATCTGAGACAAAGAATATATGAGCATATGTATGATGTTAATAGGAAAACGGAAATAAATGCACTTTACAGACACACATTGTCATGTAAGGAAGCTAATTTTAAATTTTGGATTTTGGAAATGTTACCTAAGGATAGTAGAGGGGGAGATTGGGAAAACCAGTTATGTTATAGAGAACTGATATGGCAATTGCGACTATATTCCAATACACCCCCAGGAATGCATGATTATGTGTCAATTTTACCTGCCCTAAGGTTAAGGGCTAACAAAGTTAAAATTAACAAAAGAAGGGTCACGAAAAAGAACTAAACAGTTCATTAACTAATTATCTATTTGTTACAATATCAACGTCAAATGTATTATTATCATAATTTTATTATACGCTATTTTATTATATCATTATTATATAACTATTACATTAAATTAATTTTAGACATCACTTTAAACACACTATCAAATTTATTATTATATATTTGTGTTTTATATCAAAAAATGAGGGGTATATATTAGGGATCATTATATTATGAACTCTAGTTGAAGAGACTGGTTGTATATACTATTATATCATACATACATCACGATTCAATTTTGATGTTGTACTGTTTACATGTTTGTCTTTATAAAGTTTTTCTTTATAAACTTTTCACACAATACAAAATTTTTAAAACACAGGTTTTTAATGATGTATGATAACATATGCACATATATTTTTAAATAGTTATTATGTGTGTTATTATACTTATTTATTTATTGCACATACTTCACGTCTTGTCTTGTTTTTATATGGTGCACTGTATCTTTATTTTTAACCACAGTGATTTGAATGTCTTAATTGAAATGACTTAATTGCAATAAATTAATCAAGTACAGAACAATATAAATATGCAAGCAGAACAATGCTATTCATTCTGATGAAGTTTCCTGTATTGGAAATGAAAGCTCTAAATCTACATTGCATTGTATTTTAATAAATTTTATACAATTACTGTTTGTTTGTGGACTGAATAGTCTTTCTGATGGAGAATTACTGTTATTACTTTGATCATCCATCAACGGTTCGTGGGACTGCCTTTATTGGATCCTGTACAATGGAGAACACTTTGTGTTACTAGTTTTTCATTTTTTCTCCGTTTTCCATTCTTTGTGTTTTTACTGGTTTTGCTTGTAAATGGAATTACAGGATAGCCGAGGGGCCTCACAATCCACTAGGAATGAACAAACTTTGATTGGTGAGCTTACCAGGCTCATAAAAGCCTTTTCGCAGCCGGGCACTAATTCACAGGAAGCGGATGTCCTTATACCGTGTGCACAACCATCTGCGGGTAAACACAGTAACACTCATAGTGCCAGCAGACCTATTTCAACTGATACTAGGCACCCGCATGTTTTTAACAACAATGGTGAAGGAAATATGAGCGAGAGAGTTGCTTTAGGACCGAAATACGACGAAAAATCGTTTTTGGACAAATACACTGAAATCAATTTTAGCGACTGGCTGAACAGAAGCTTTGGTGTTTCGGAGCCTTGGGAACATGGACATAAACAACAGGACATTTCTTATGCTGAAAAATGTAAGCTGTTAAAAAAGTATATGCTTAAGTACAAAAATTTAAACCTTGATAACTGTTTTTTAATGGAATGCATAAAATGGAAACGTGCCTAAGGGTCTTAGGCGCAACAAGTTTCCTAATGATACTGTAATGGGTTCTACTTTATACAAAGAAATTGTTGAAATTCTAAATAACTGTGGTTTAGCTTTAATGAGAGCTATGATTAACAATAATAACAAATTAATTGATGAGTTGAATGACAAGATAGACAAAATTAACAAAGAAATATGTGAGGATTTGCTGTTTACTGTACGAGAATACAAATGCAATTATTTTAGAGTTTTTAATGACGTTGATAACATTATGGTCAAAAACCACAAAAGAAAGATGGGTAAATTAGATAGTGATGACAGGGCCTATGAACATCAGCAGGCCTACCCTTTGGGGCATCAAAAAGAACAGTTTAGGGATTATTCTAAAAGGAGAGTTTACTCACAAGCTAACCATCATACTGGTGGGTTTTACTATTGGAAACAGAGAAACAATGATTTAGAGATGGAAGGTGATATTGGTATACACAAACATAATTATAATGGGGAGTTTAGTGACCATGATATCCCCTTAGGACAGGAGGGACTCAGAAGATCCGAACAGATATGGAATTTACCCTCCCATCCCACATATGCACAGGTTACGAACAAACACATTCAGAGGTATCAGGGGAATCACCAACATTGACAGAAAACGATGTGGCACTATTATCTGATAAATCTATTGTATATACAGAGACTGAAAAGGAACATTGTGGGGTACATACTTCTAATTTTAACTCTCACAATAGTGTTATTAATCAACAAGATGCTGAGTTTTTCATTTATAACTATACAGACATTAGAATTGAGGATAGGCATTTTTCTTTATTCAAAAAGGGCTTCACTTTTGTTCCAAATAGAAGAATGGACTTGGCCGAAATTACCTTAAACATAAAACTATTTACTAGAAAGTTAAATTTGGAAGCCTTGGCTTCCACGAATGAGCTTCAAAATAGTACAAATAGACAGTGTGATAAGTTGGTAAGGAAAAGCATGTACCCCCCCCCCCTTGCAGAGTGATATTAGTAATTTTGAAAAAGTTGTCACCAAGGAAGTAAGAAAAATTTACCACCACAATAGACATAATTATTATAATTCTAACTTGAATTCAGAAGAAAAAATGACCTTGGAAGAAATTAAACACCAGTATTCAGATGTTAGAATTATGAAACATGACAAAGGGGGAGGGGTTGTATTAATGAACAAATGGTCTTATTTAACTAAAATGATGGATATTTTAAATGTACAGGGACGATACACCATCATTTCTAAAAATGAGCTCAATATAGCATACAAAAAAAGCTAGATCTGATTATAGAAGACAATTTATTACAAGGTTTAATTAATGAAAAATTATATAGGTTTTTCAAAGTTGAAAAACCTTTTTTGTCTACCATGTTTGGTACCCCTAAGATACATAAGGATACAGTAAATCCACCACTAAGACCTATCGTGACATCGGATGGTTCAAAACCCCAACCTTTAGCTATTTATGTTGATACAAAACTGAAGCCCTTTTACAAACAATATCCACACATTTTAATTGATTCATGGGATTTATTAAACAAAATTAATCAACTACAATATCAATCCCATTATTCATTTTTAACTGTGGATGTAAAAGATTTATTTTCTGTGATTCCACACAGTATAGGCCTAGAGTGGTTTGAATTTATGTTAACTGAATTCAAATTTTTGAATGACTGTGAGTTTAGATTAGTATTAGAGAATGTCGAGTTGGTATTGAAAAACAATTTCATTTATTTTCAAGGAGATATTTTCCAACAGCCAGATGGTGTAGCTACGGGGGCAGCTTGTGCCCCCATTTTTGCAAATATAGTTATGTTATATTGGGAATTGCACTTTGTGTTTAACTCTCCATTCATGGACAACATAGAAAAATACTTCCGTTTTTTCAACGCTATATTGATTTTGTGGAACAGTTCACAAGAAGAAGTACCTAAAGTTATGGAATATTTTAATAATTCCACCCAGTTCCTCAAATTTACACATGAATTTAACATGGAAGAGACGCATTACCTAGATATAATTATTCTAAAAGATAACATAAACAAAAAATATGTGTCAAGAATTTTTAGGAAGGCTTGCTTCTCTAATTCCTATCTACATTATTAATCATCCACCACAACAGAAGAAAAATATCATAAAAGGACAAATGGTCAGGGTGGCCAGAATGACATCCACATATGTTGATTTTATAAAAGAAATGGACTATATGCATAAATTATTTTTGGAGAGAGGCTACCCAAAATCAGTCATTATTTTTTCTTAAGGAAGAGGTGATTAGGGGGTGGGGGACCAGATATATACGCCTACTGAATATAGATGTCAACATAGGGAACAGTGCTACAGACAGCAATGCTGTTGAATTTAGAAATAGTGAAATTTACAACAAAACTAAAGACCAAATTAGCCCTTTTTTGTTATAACATACAATTCTAACACCAACGTAATAAGAAAAGCTATAAATAAGACATGGGACATCGTCAAGAGTATGCCCAACAAGTTAGATATATTTAATAGGCATTTATGTTATGGTTTTAGAAGGAGTCCTAACCTCAAGAGTATTTTTGAGAAAACTAGACAGGAGAATGACGAAATGAACAAGAAAAAAGGTACTTTCTGGTGTGGAAGATGTTCCCAATGCACATTTATAGCGAACACAGGTGAACTATCAATACCTACTATTCCATTATGTTTTAAGAGTAAACAATATTATACTTGTTATACAAAAGGGATAGTATATTTAGTTTACTGTACCCATTGTTGGGCTTACTACGTAGGGAAAACAGAAAGACATCTAAGACAAAGAATATATGAGCATATGTATGATGTTAGTAGGAAAAAGGAAACAAATTCACTTTACAGACACACATTGTCATGTAAGGAAGCTAATTTAAAATTTTGGATTTTGGAAATGTTACCTAAGGATAGTAGAGGGGGAGATTGGGAAAACCAGTTATGTTATAGAGAACTGATATGGCAATTGCGACTGGATTCCAATACACCCCCAAGAATGAATTATTATGTGTCACTTTTACCTGCCCTAAGGTTAAGGGCTAACAAAGTTAAAATTAACAAAAGATAGGTCACGAAAAAGAACTAAACAGTTCATTAACTAATTATCTATTTGTTACAATATCAATATCAAATTTATTATTACCATAATTTTATTATACACTATTTTATTACATCATTATTATTATATTACTATTACATTAAATTAATTTTAGACATCAATTTAAACACACTCTCAAATTTATTATTATAAATTTGTGTTTTATATCAAAAAATGAGGGGTATATATTAGGGATCATTATATTATGAACTTTAGTTGAAGAAACTGGTTGTATATACTATTATTATATCATACATACATCACAGTTCAATTTTGATGATGTACTGTTTACATGTTTGTCTTTATAAAGTTTTTCTTTACAAAATTTTCACACAATACAAAATTTTAAAACACACAGGTGTTTAATGATGTATGATAACATATGCACATATATTTTTAGATAGTTATTATGTGTGTTATTATACTTATGTATTTATTGCACATACTTCACGTCTTGTCTCGTCTTGTTTTTATATAGAGCACTGTATCTTTATTTTTAACCACAGTGATTTGAATGTCTTAATTGAAATTACTTAATTGCAATAAATTAATCAAGTACAGAACAATATAAATATGCAAGTAGAACAATGCTATTCATTCTGATGAAGTTTCCTGTATTGGAAATGAAAGCGCTAAATCTACATCGCATTATATTTTAATAAATTTTATACAATTACTGTTTGTTTGTGGACTGAATAGTCTTTCTGATGGAGAATTACTGTTATTACTTTGATTATCCATCAACAGTTCGCGGGACTACCTTTATTGGATCCTGTACAACAGAGAACACTTTGTGTTACTAGTTTTTCGTTTTTTCTCCGTTTTCCATTCTTTGTGTTTTTACTGATACAGGATAACAGACAGAAAAAGCAGCTAATTTTAGGAAATTATTTGGGTGCTGATCTGCAGCAGAAGATAAGGGGTTTAATTTGGTTAGGAGTTTTAATGTAGTTAGTTTTTATGGGCTTAATAATGAATGAGTTAGGGTTACATTTTATACAGTTGGGAAATATTAGGAGTGAGTTGTTATTGTTTATGAGGGATCTAATAGATTTGATAACGTGTGAATTGAACTGTGAGGCTAAGCTATCAGCAGTGTTAGTGGTTGACAGCGATGGGGTAGAGAACCTACCAGGATTTAGGAGATGTTTAATACTTTGCCAAACTTTCTGTGGGTTGCTCTCTTTTTTTGGGATGTGACGAAGTAAAATTTTTTGTCAAGGTTAATTGGGTTTGTCTTGATTTTTTAGTTTTTGAAAAGCAATGAGGACAGCTTTGTTTTTGATACACTGGTAAACTGACCAGGCTCTTTCTCTCTCTCTCTCTCTCTATACATATATATATATATATATATATATATATATATATATATATATATATATATATATATACACACACACACACACACACACACACACACACACACATGTATAAAATTTAATCTATAGTTGTGGTTGTTTTGGGATGAGTTCGAAACAGTAGGTTTTAAAGGTTAAAATGTATGTATAGAAGTTTTTTTTTTATTTCTGGTGGGGGCAGTCTTCATGGATAAATGTAGTGTACTTGATATATTTCTAATGTTATTGTGGCTGTTTTACGGTACTTTGTGTTTAAAAATGAAAATGTTTTGGGACAGTTTGCACTTTTTCCGTGGAAATGCATGTAATTTTTTTAGTTGTTTAATGCTGTCCTCAGTAAGTTAAGATGTACTGATTTAGGTATATTTTATAGTGGTTGTTTAGTGATGACTTGCAAGAGCTATTTTAAAAGTGAAAATCTGCATGTGTGTCTATGTATAACTTTTTATTTTTGAGGCGAAGTTCACAGGTAAACATAGTGCATAGTTTGCTTTTATAAGTGGAAATGTGTGCATTTTATTTTTAATGCTGTCTTTAGTAAGTTTACAATGTACTGCTTTGAGTACAGTGCAAATACTGTATGTTGGGCCTGTTCTTTACTGCACCGTTGTGCTGGGTAAATTAGTGCTATAGGTCTATTTCTATCAGAATAGTCGTGGCTAGTGTAATCTGTAGAATGTAAGAGTTTTTTTTGCTCATTTAAATAAATATAATTGTCTATTTAATATGTGTGGTGTTTTTTTCTGTAAAGTTTACTTACTGTTTCAACTGAATAATGTGTTTTTTTTTTGCAGTAATGTTTCACTTTTACTGTGAATAATTTAAATGGTTTATGAGATTTCAGTATACTGTAATAACATAACTTCACACTGTTGTACCCACAACTGCATCTCCTTCACCACTCCTGTGGTGATGTCATGGTAGAAGGTGTGACCAGTGTCATACTGGCCACACCCCTATGTCCCACTTTGGCTCACTTAAAAGGTGGCAACCCTTTAAAAACAGTTGCTACAGTTTATACCTGCCTACACAGAATGCTGCAGCTCTCATGTTTTTAGTTTAAAAAAAAATCTTTTTAAATTGCAGAAAACTGCTTGCTGCAAACGTAGCAAACTGTTGCTACAGTTTATACCCTGCCTGCATGGAGTGCTACAGTGCTCAAGTTTTAATTAAAAAAAATCTTTTTAAACAGTTGATACAGTTTATACCCTCTCTCACATAGATGACAAGCAGGTGGGCTATTTTGTTTAGACTATTTAATACATAAGTGGGTACAGAAAGTGTACACACCCCTGTTAAAATGCCAGGTTTTTGTGATATATAAAAAATGAAACCACAATAAATAATTTCAAAACTTTTCCCACTTTTAATGTGACCAATAACCTGTACAATTCAATTGAAAAACAAGCAGATCTGTTAGGGGAAAAAATATAAAAATAAAAAACGTACAATAAGCTGGTTGCATCAGCACCTTTTGATTTAATTACAGCATTCAGTCTTCTTGGGTAGGACCAATAAAAGTAACAATTCCAGAGGATGTAGCAGTAAACCAAACACCAATAAAAAATAAACCACCACACTGGCCGAACAATGAAGGAAGCCGTGTGGTGGTTTATTTTTTATTGCTTCTTGGGTAGGAGTCTATCAGTATGGCACATCTTGACATGGCAATATTTGCCCACTCTTCCTGGCAAAAGCGCTCCAAATCTGTCAGATTGCAAGGGCATCTCTTGTGCACAGCCCTCTTTAGGTCACCCCACAGATTTTCTGTTGGATTTAGGTCTGGGCTATGGCTGGGCCATTCCAAAACTTTAATTTTCTTCTGGTGAAGCCATTCTTTTGTTGACTTGGATGTAT
This sequence comes from Protopterus annectens, assembly GCF_019279795.1. Classification (NCBI taxonomy): domain Eukaryota; kingdom Metazoa; phylum Chordata; order Ceratodontiformes; family Protopteridae; genus Protopterus; species Protopterus annectens. The sequence continues at coordinate 867,409,680 of NC_056737.1, read as the reverse complement.
GCTTGGGGTCATTGTCGTGCTGAAAGGTGAAATTCCTCTTCATTTTCAGCTTTCTAGCAGACGCCTGAAGGTTTTGGGCCAAAAGTGACTGGTATTTTGAACTGTTCATAATTCCATCCACTTTGACTAAAGCCCCAGTTCCAGCTGAAGAAAAGCAACCCCAAAGCAAGATACTGCCAGCGCCATTCTTCACTGTAGGGATGCTGTTCTTTTGGTGATGCGAAGTATTGTTTTTGCGCCAAATGCACCTTTTGGAATTGTGGCCTAAAAATTCAGCCTTGGTCTCATCAGACCATAGCACATTTTCCCACATGCTTTTGGGAGACTTGATATATTGTTTTGCAAATTTTAGCTGGGTCTGGATGCTTTTGTTTGTAAGAAAAGGCTTCCGTCTTGCAACCCTACCCAAGTCCAGACATATGGAGAAGATGGGAGATTGCTGTCACAACCAGTACTTGCCAGAAATTCCTGACGCTCCTTCAGTGTTGCTGTAGGTCTCTTGGCAGCCTCCCTGACCAGTTTTCATCTTGTTTTTTCATCAATTTTGGAAGGACGTCCAGCTCTTTGCAACATTACTGTTGTCCCATATTTTCTCCACTTTTTGATGACTGTCTTTACTGTATTCTGTGGTATATCCAATGCTGTAGAATTTTTTTTTTACCCTTCTCCTGACTGATACCATTTAACAATGAGATCCCTTTGATGCTTTGGTAAGCTCTCTGCAAACCATGGCTTTTGCTGTAGCAGGCAATTGAGAAAATGTCAGGAAATTCCTACTAGGACAGCTGAACTTTATTTGGGGTTAATCAGTCTCTTTAATTGATGGCAGGTGTACCCAAGAAGACTGAATGCTGTAACTAAATCAAAAGGTGCTTTAACAATGTATTAGTTTAAGGGTGTGCACACTTATGCAGCCAGCTTACTGTATGTTTTTTATTTTTTATATTTTTTCCCCTAACAGATTTGTTTGTTTTCAATTGAACTGTACAGGTTATAGGTCACATTAAAGGTGGGAAAAGTTTTGAAATGATTTGTTGTGGTCCCATTTTTTATATCACAAAAACCTGGCATTTTAACAGGGGTATGTACACTTTTTATATCCACTGTAGAAGCATAACAGGATGGATAGCAGAATCATGAAATACAAACAACTAGTTAACAGACAGACCTTACACACATATATGCTTACATCTCAATGACTTACTACAAAATGGCAGTCTAGCTTGCACGTGCTCAGTATTTATACACTTGTGCAAGCCCTTGGATAGCTTCTTAAAGGTATGTACACACATAATGATCTACATCCTCCCTATATACATCAGAAAAAAACAATGTTCATATCCAAGTTGCTTCATATCTTCTACAGGGTTTAGAGATGCGACCATATCTCGTAACATAACAGTCTGGACCGATTTAGCAACAGGGACAGTCTGCTGTGCACAACTCATATCAGGAACATCTGAATTCATTACAGGAATGGGAACATACTCTGGAACTTCCTCAGGAATTGGATCACTGGACAACTCACTCTAAGATAAAGAATCTTTTTCACAAGCTATGTGCTGTGTTATAGTCTCAGACACAGGTCTCAAATGCTTCCGATTCCACCTTAAGACTACTCCTTGTGATTCCGCAATGTATGATCTTGGCTCTGGACAAATATTCTTCACGACACCAATCTGATCATAACCTTTAGACATCTGCATCCTCACCACTTCTCCTTCTCTTAATGGATTGAGCGGTTTGCTGGTTTTATCATAGTAGGACTTCTGGGTTAAGCATTTCCTTAACAGACTGGCTTTCACTGACCTGTTGCTCTTGAAATATGGAACCAACAATTGATTACTGATTGGTAATGTGGTTCTGGTTTGTCTCAAAAGAAGTCTCTGAGCAAGTGAACCAAGATGTTTATCACAAGGAACATTTCTGAGATTCAAGAGATTCAGGAAAACATCATTATCTCATTTTGACTTCTCTAGTAACTGTTTTGCACTTTGAACTGCACATTCTCCCAAACCATTTGAATGTGGATACTCAGGGCTACTCATGACATGAGTGAAGTCACATTCTTCAGCAAATCTTTTGAACTGTTGGCTTGTAAACTGCGTGCTATTGTCAGAAATAACTCTGTGTGGACTATCATGGACTTCAAAATGACATTTCGTCTTAGTAACGACAGTACTGGATGCTACATTAGGAAGTAGGTCAATCTCAAACCATTTGGAGTAAGAGTCTACTAACACCAAATGTTGACCATTCCACTCAAAAATGTGGCTACTGTTGACCTAGGTAGTCCTGGAATCTGGTTTAGCTGAAGTGATTCCTTCTGTTGATGTGGCTTTGTACTATTAGACAGTGAACAAGATAAAAGTGCTCTCTCAATGTCTTGTGACATAAAAGGCCAAAATACTTGCCCTCTCACCCTTCTTTTTGTAGAGTTGGTACCTAGGTGACCACGATGCAAGATAGTAATGTACTCTTGTTGCAAGGACTTTGGAACAATTACCTTTAGACCTTTCATAATGATACCTTTGTCAGACAAAATCTCATCTCTGTATGGAAAATAAGGTTGCACTTGTTGAGGTAAACTCAATTGCTTTGTCGGCCATCCTTGACTTATAAAGTGGTTGAGCTTTTGTAAAACCGGATCTGTGACTGTATGATCTTTCAACTCATCAAAGTGTTTGAAAGAAATATTTCTCACTTCCATGACTTCAAAACCAAGGTTCTCATTCTCATGCTGTTCTGTAGTATTTCTGGGCGATATGGAAAATGAGTCAGCAAGATAAAGAAGTTTGCCTTTATTGTAGACAAGATTGAAATTATACTTTTGCAGCCTCAGCATCATGCATTGCAGTCTGGAGGAAGTTGAATGCATAGGATTTCTCAAGAGAGTGACTACAGGTTGGTGGTCTGTTTCAATCTGGATAAGTCTACCATAAACATAATCATGGAATTTCGAACATGCAAACACAATTGCCAAAAGCTCTTTCTCGATCTGGGCATATTGCATTTCAGTTTGGGTAAGAGTTCTAGATGCATAGACAACAGGTCTTTCCTCTTGTAGAATGACTGCACCAAGACCAAATTCTGAAGCATCACAGGAAAGAGTAACTGGCTTGTGAACATCATAGTATCTGACAGTTGGTGGGCTAGCAACTCTGTGTTTCAGGACTTCAAATGCTCTTTGGTGTTGCTCTAACCAAGTCCAGAAACATCTTTACGTGTCAGCTCTCTGAGTGGCACTGAAAATTGGCTCAAGTCTGGAATGAACTTACCTAGGTAGTTGACCATGCCAAGAAAATGTTGCAGGGCTTGAACCTTGTCTGGAGCTAGCATCTCGAGAATGGCTTTTTGTTTTAAGGGTCTGGTCATAGGCCTGTACTGGTAAATAAATGACCAACATAAGTAACTTTTTGTAGCCTGAATTTGCATTTGTGTGGATTAAGCTTAAGATTCACTTGATGTGTCTTTTCCATAACTTGTCTTAGGTTTTTGTCATGGTCTGCTTCATCATGACCTCCCACTAGTATGTCATCTACTATAACAGCAGAAAGATACCCAGAAAAAAGTTGTTGCATTGCATGCTGAAAGACTTCGCTTGCAGAATTTATCCCAAATGGCATTCTTAAAAATCTGTACCTGCCAAATGGAGTACTGAAAGTAGTGGGCAATGATGATTTCTTGTCAAGTTGAATTTGCCAAAATGAGCTCTTTACATCTAAGACAGAAAAAATAGTGGCATTTGGCTTCTGTGACTTCTTTGACTGTGCACGTTGGATGATGAGGTCTTTGGAGCACTTTCTTCAAATCTTGTGGCTCAATACATATTCTGATGTCACCTGAGCTTTTTTCTTGTGAGTTACCACCATGGAAGATACCCATTCAGTTGGAGAGTCAGCTGGACAAATCACACCTTGTTGCACCATTTTATCTAGCTGTGTCATGCATGGGTATTGGAACTTTTGTGCTGGCCTGATAACTGGACTGTCCTCTGGGTCTAACTTCATGGAATACACAACTGGAAATTTGCCTAGTTTGTCTTCGAAAAGATCAGCATAGGTAGAAAAAATGTACTGGGAAAAATTAGAGTAGTGGTCCTTTAAGCTAACATGATAGACTTGCTTATTAAATGAAAGCAGTACCATTTTCAAACTGTCTCTGAGCCCTAATAATGACTGGACGTGCCTCTTGACCACATAAAATGACAAGTCGTAGCTTCTTCAAGAAGAGTAACATCAAAGCACTACTGAGCCTTTGGTTTGAATTTCTTTACCTCCATTAGCAACAAGCTTTGCACACCTTGCCAAATCAAGCCTTTCACCATGACACACTGTCACAAATGTTTCTGCTGACATAACATTGCACTTGGAACCTGTATCAACTTTGAGCTCTGTGGGTTTGCCAGTTATGCAAACAGAGCAAAATGCTTCATTCTTTTCCCTGAAATCTACTGCATTCACTGTTTCATGAAGCACTGATGCAAACAGTAGGGCTACAGCTCTCTAATTGATCAAATAATTTCTTAAAATATTCCCTTTTAATAAAAGAATGTGGGCCTTTTGATTTACAAAACTTTTTGAAATAATTTCATTTATTGCATTTGTGGCACTGCTGGCCAAAAGCTAAACATTTTTCCCTTTTAGAATCATGGCTTCCACCACAATTACAACAGTTGGCAATGAAACTAGGTTGGGGCCCATGCTTTGAGTCTGCTGACTCACTCTTATGCTTCACTGAGACTGTGCAAACTCTGAAAGATGTTAGAAAGTTCTGGGGTTTACCAGTGAGTGATGCAGGGGCTACAGGTGTTGCCATGTGCTTGGGCCTGTTTCTTTTAATAATGTGCTACATACTATCAACATGAGCTTTATCACTGTGCCTTCTAAAGCTGTTCTCATTTGTAAGCGTATTTTTGTGCTTTTCTGTGACCTCGTATATCTGACAAATCTCAATGGCCTTATTTAAAATTAAATCACTGTCACAAAGCAACATCTTTCTCACAGCATTATCTTTAATACCACCTTTAAATCACCAAATCTGCACATTTTAGCTTTGTTTCTCAGGTCAGTTATATATGCTGCAAAAGTTTCACCAGGCTTTTGATCCCTTGTACAAAATAAGTGCATTTCCACAGTAACATTTGTCTGGGGGTTACACGTTTCTCTAAAATTATATTTTAAGCACTCAGGGTCCTCCCCTGACTCAGCCTGTACAACAATATGATGGTTTCCCCCCTCTCCAGTATACATAACAGGTGCATACACAAACAAACGTTCCCTTTCTATGGCTTCCAACTAAATTTAGTATAATAAATGCCTTTGTACAGTCATCCTTATCAGAAAATGCAGCCTGTATGAAAATGTCATACTCTTGCTCAAACACTCTCCAGTTCTCAGCAATATTACTGTTGTACTCTTGCTCAAACACTTTCCAGCTCTCAGCAATGTTACTGTCAAACATAAGTGCACTGGGTTTTCAAAATCCATCTGCCGTACCCACAAAGTATACACAAACACACTGAAAATATGGCCCTTGCAATTATGTACGAACAAATTGTTCTGTGAGCTAATAACATTCAAATGCACAATAAACTATTCGAATACTGTACTTTGTGAAAGATGCTCTGTAATGGCTGTATTCTGTGAAACAGCTTTACTGTAACACTGCACAAACATGCCAACACTTTATACACTTCTGAGAACTCTAATATCTTTGCTTAATATGAAAAATACATGCTTTGCAAAAATGCAGTAATTTCCCTTTATTTTATTTGTTTTATGCAATTCGGACTTTATTTCAAACATTTTCCATAGTAATTCGAATATCTTTATCAATATTGTACATATCGGTTTATGTGAATATCATTTAGAATGTTCTATGTGCCTCGTTTTATATTATACAAATAAGAAATAGGGATGAGTAAGTTTTAATAACTGAAATTAGTTTCTGACCTATTTTGCGAAGTATGCCCATTTTAGGGATGATTCACTGCTTGTATATTCCTCCATTTCCAAGCAAGTGCCTTAAGTGGTTTTAGCCATGCTGCCTCTACCTTCATGCCTTTTAGACATGCTGTTCCTAACACCATGTCCTTCTCTCTCTCACACATAGATGACAATCAGGCAGGGTATTTTGTTTAGATGTTTTAATACATAGAAACATATCAGGCTGGATAGCAGCATCATAAAATACAAATTAACTAGTTAACAGACAGACCTTACATACATACATACATACATGCTTATATCTCAACTGCTTACTACAAAATATCAGTCTAGCTTACATGTGCTCAGTATTTATACATTTGTGCAAGCCCTTGGATAGCTTCTTAAAGGTACATACACAAATATTGATCTACAGATTTAAGTAAAAAAAAAAAGTTTTTGTTTTTTTTTTTTTTACTTTTAAACTGTATCAAATAGGTTGCTGCAATGTAGCAAGCAGTTGTTACAGTTTAGACCACACAGTGGATAACAACAGTGCTCAGGTTTGACTGCAAATGCAATACCATTATTTAAAAAAACACATTACATTAAAGAGGGATTAGGACCGGCTAATCGTGCCCCCCAACACTGCACCCAAGGCTGTTGCTCCTCTCACTAGTCCTAGCTATGCTACTGTCTAAATCTATGCAATTAAAGCTCACACATAAATTAACTCAAGCAAAAGGTTATAAATCAAACTGGAAAAGGATAATGATGACATGGGGGAAGAGTTTGAAACAGAATGAGACATCAGGATTTGGGATGCAAGTCCTTAAAGGGATTAGTAACAATCAGAGTAATATACTCAAAGTAGCAGAAAATATTCTAAGAACAAAGGCAGCACAAGACAAGAAAAATGATGGGCCGGATTCACTAAGGCTTGCACGGAGTCTAAGAGTAGAGTAAGACTCCAGACAGTCAATATGTCTGCCGAGCGATCCAGGAACAGCTGGCAGGGGCGTGCATGAGAGCTCCTAAAACTACTCTTGCACGGACAATGTTATGTTATGCAAATTACCTCATTTGCTGCTGAAAGCTATGCAAATGAGGTAAATCTGCGATCCAGGAAACACTAACCTGTCCGAGTAAGAGTAGAGTTACTTACAGAAATTTACTCCGTTGGTAACAGAGTACCGTTCTGCAAATAGCAAAACGGAGCTATGACAGCTTCAAATAAAGGATGCATCCAGTTGAGGAAGCATGCCAATGGCCAGATATAAGACCATTGATATTTTTATCTGTTGCAAAATAATAAAAATAATTTTTTTCACCGATCTCTGATGTTTAAGTGTAGCGCAGGACCGCTCAAACATGCAGCACTATAAAAACCAGAAAATAAAAAAAAAAGCCAAATAGGCATTTTATTAAAAATATTCTTCTGCCATGCAGGTGAATGGCAAGCTGAAGACAACATGGCTACTGAGTAGTGGTTGCTAAGGGGGGAAGCTCAGTTTGAGAGATGTAACCAAGCATTAGTAGGCAATCCTATGCAAATGAGGATAAGGATAGTGAATCCCAATTTTCCCTGCCATGTGAACCATGTCCCTAGAGTGTAAGTGTAGGATTAGGGGAGTAGTAGAGTAGAAGACAGGTGACATCATGAGGGGGTATGTATCAAAGACTGTAAGCTTATTGGAGCAGAGTAGCATGTGTTTGCTGTGAGATACTCAGGACTGGAAGAGGCATGTCTACAGTTGTCTTTACTGAAACCCAGAAACCAAAGGTGTACGCCATGGATATCACTAAAGTTTATTGCAAAGATGCTTACACTGTGTGCATGCCTGTAAACCCGTCTAAGCCTGTGTGCGCGTGTGTGCACCCGTGTAAGCCTGTGTAAGGCTACGCCTCTGTGCGCGAATGTGCACCCGCCTAAGCCTGTGAAAGCCTGTGCGCACACGTGTGCGCGTGTCTGCGCTTGTTTGCGTGGTGCTGCCCCGTGTGGAAACAGAAAGGGAAAAGGAAGGAAAAGAAGTAGTAGGAAGTTAACCAAGGAGAACTAGCAGAGCTGCCAGGTGAAATCAATCAGAATCAGCCAATTACACAGGCAGTACACTAGCCCAGCCCAGCACTTAAAACTCTGCAAACAACATTCCCCTATGTTTTTCTCAGAAACACTGCAACACTGCAGTATACAAAGAGAAGTGAAAACTTAAAAAGCTTAACTGAGACAAAAAAATGTTAGGGGCTGCTATTGCTATTATAAGGCAACATGTGCAAGATGCTGAGGGTGGTGCCATTGCGAATGCTGCTGAGCAACCCACAGTGAGGAGACAGAGAAGAGTGTACAGACCCAGGGTAACCTACCAGGGGCTACATAAGCTGGAGATAGTGGAGCGCTATAGAGTGGACTGAGACCTCCTGCAGCAAATTGTTGAGCTGTGCAGGCCACGCCTCACACACAGAAACAACAGAGGGGAACCCATCCCAGTGGAAATCAAGGTATGTGTTGGCCTAAGAATACTAGCAACAGGTACCTTCCAGAGACCAACTGGTGATATGATGGGGATTTCACAGGCATCAGCATCCAGGGTACTGCACCAGTTCCTGAATGCCATGTAAGCACATGTCGGTGATCATATATATTTCCCCAATTCCCGTGAGGTATTGGCCAGCAATATGCGACTCTTCCAGCAAATAGCGGAATACCCTGAGGTAGTGGGTGCAATCGACTGCACGCACATACACATCAAAGCACCAGCCAGTGAGCGGGGTAGGGCCTACATCAACCGCAAGGGCTTCCACTCCATCGAATGCCAGATCATGTGCGATGCCCAGGGCATAATACTGAATGTGTGTGCTGGCTGCCCTGGAAACTACCACGATTCCCATATTTGGCATTTAACACAGCTGTACCAGACATTTGCCAATGGGGACATCCCTGACGGTCACCTAGTGGGGGATGCTGGATACGCACTGGAGCCGTGGCTGATGACACCCATCAGAAATGCACACACACCTGAACAAGAACTCCATAATGAGGCACACGCACAAACACGAAATGTAATCGAGCATATGTTTGGGATGCTCAAGTCACGGTTCCGGTGCCTGGACACATCTGGTGGAGCCTTGCAGTACCCACCAACTACATGTACCCAAATTGTCATGGTATGTGCCATGCTACACAATATGATCCTGCGAAAACAGCTGCAGCAGGAACAGCATGAGGCAAGGCCAAACAGCCCCCCACCATTGCCAAGGCCTGCACAGGCACAGCGTGACTCGGAGGAGGAACAACCTGAGCATGCCCCAGTAGGCAGAAGGAGGCGTGCCCAGTATGCCTTGGCCTTGGCAAAGAGGCAACGCATAGCACATACACTCGCTCAGTAGGAACCCCGGATATGATACCTCTCTCTGACTAACACATAAAAAAAAATAATGCCTAACTTGACACTACCTGTTTACACACATGTATAGGGAGTGTACTATATGTGCATCCGACATAGGCAGCCCTGCAGCACCACCTGAGGCATGATTGCCATGTTTTAAACAATATAAAGCAGTGCTAGGCAGTTTTTACCACTAATTAGTATATGTAAACAAAATTTCCTGCGCCAACTAGCGCAACGTCGGGCAATGTTGAGCAATGTTGGGCAAGGTCGGGCAAAGTTGAGCAAAGTCAGGTAAACATGCTCATATCTGCTTTACTGTTCCTTAAGCAGTCTGGTCTGCCCAGCATGAAAATAAAAAGCAGTGACAGGGCTCGAACCCAGGATACTGTGCACTACAGTCACAGTACTGAACCACTAAGCCATGACAGCATTTCACTGGCACAGACACAGCAGGACAATTGTACACTACTGCAAACACAAAGAAATGCTGTAGCATGCCCCTAAAGAGGCATATGGGTAACCTCCCCTACAGGCCTATGCAGACAGAGAACAGCAGGCCAGGCGGTGTGATGTGGGTTGGGTAGGCTATGAAGTCACAATCTAATATACGTGACAGTGGACGCTAAGATCTGTAGTACAGTAGTATGCCTCAAGCCAGTACGATAGGCAACAGTACAGACTGAAATGGAGTGCAGACCTAGCAAATGTGTATAAGTGTCAGGTGAACCCCTCATCCTATGTACACCCACAGTAACAATCAGGTGTGCCCCCGGGTAGAAATGTACAAAGAATAGCTGTCCCCCCTGTATGTAGAAATGTTGATAAGTCTATGCAAAGTGTCTCATGGAAGACATGCAGGCACAACATGATCCCTGTTGATTTATGACACAAAGGTGAGCCCTGCTGTAAAAATACAACTTGATTTTCCACACACATACAGTATAAATGTCTATAGCGGGCGTGCTCACACACTTCAACAAATGTAGTGGATTTCATTCAGCATCACACTGAAAGGTCATACTGGGCATGCTCACACACAAATAAACGAAGCAAATGTCAGGCAACAACATAGTGAAAGGTAATACTGGGCATGCTCACACACTTAGGCTAACTATGGAGGTGATAATAAGGGATCTATGGACAAATATGGTTAGTCATCTCTACTTCCAGAAACACATTCACAAAGTGGTCAGAAAATCATGCTATGTGTTCACACAACCTGCCAAGGTCTGCGCATGTAGGTCAAAGGAGGTTCCCTCTACTCATCAGTCATCAGACCCGTCAGAGACTACCACAACACACTTGTGATGAATCTGACTAGGCACCGTTAGCAGCTGGAAAGACCACTGAAGTACCTCAACAAGAGGATTACTGGCCTCAAACAGTTGTCCCATGCAACAAGACTGAATTTATCCCAATCTGTACTCTGTTGCATACTGTCTACTCAGGAGATCTCTGCACAACAGACAGGTCCATATCATGGCAACACTCAGATCTGTTCTGAGTTACAGCTCAATGGCATTAAATATACAGACCCAACTGATATTGCCAACATCCTGGCAGATAGCATCAGTGTTAACTTTACCCCCCTCTCAACCATGAAAGAGCACATCACTATAATGGAAGACTGCAAAGTTGCTGTCATCACGGCTGCACAGGTAAAAAACACTCTCCAAAGCCAGTATCACAGCAGCTATGGGACCAGATAACTTCCCAGGATGTGTTCTACACAAACCACAGAACGAACAGGTACCACACCGACGTACCATGTTCAGTGATAGCCACACCTCAGGCTTTGTGCCAGCTGAATGGTGCACGATGACGGTTATCCCACTACACAAGGGTGGAGACACCACAGACCCCAGGAACTAGCGCCCCATTAGCCTGATGAGCCTGCCCTTCAAGGCCATGGAATGTATCATCATACAACTTATAAAAAAATACATTTGTAATCCCCAAACCCTGGACCACAACCATGTTGGGTTTGTAAAATGCAGATCATGTCTCTTAAACCTGATAGATGACATTGAAGCAGTCACCAGAACCGTAGACAAGGGTAAGGTGGTTCGCACAGCCTATGTAGATCCTGCCATGGCTTACAACACCACCCCACACTCTGTAAATATAGATAAACCCACTAAATGAAGTATAAACTGCTATGTCACAAGATGGGTTGCCAACAGGCTTACTGACAGAACACATACTGTTAAAGTAGCAGACTCCATGTATGACTTTGGACCAGTGACGAGTGCAGTACCACAGGCTCCAGTCCTGGGTCTTGTCCTGTTTAGTATCTACTTCCCTGAAGTAAACTTTAACATGGAAAGTCTGTGGCTACTGAAGTTTCCAGATGACTGCAAACTAGGAGCCATAATTGTAAACACTAAAGATGTGGACATCCTACAAAAGGGCCTCACTGAGACAGATGGCTGTTGCTAAAGCCATGGGCTCAAGCTCAATGCCAAAAAGTGCATTGTCATCCCCTTTGTTAAAAACTCTGTAGCCATGAACTACAACATAGGCGGTAGTATACTCAACACTGAAAGTGTGACAAGAGACCTTGGGTCACAAGTGGACAGTGGACACAACTGTGATAATCACATCCCCACAGTAGTCAGAAAATCCTCCTATGTGGCACACCTCATCACAAAAGGTGTCTCAAGCAGAATAGAAGAGGACATTGTTCCCCTCTACTCATCACTCACTAAAACCATAATAGAGTACAACGCCCCTTTTGCTATGTACCTCACAAGACAACTACAACAACTGGAAAGCCTGCAGCAATACATGCCATACACCAACCATCTCAAAATGCTCCAGCCGTACTCCCTTGCATATCGCCTAGTCAGAGGTGTTCTCTGCCTAACATACAAAGCTATGTCAAACACAGAGCTGTTGGACATGCTCCATGTAAAACACTCACATTCCCTCTGATCTTCGGACCCAAAACCACGAGTGAAATACCAAAGGAAGGGGTATATCCATTTACCTTATGGATAACCACACCTTCAGATTAGTGGCACAGCATGAGGTCTTGGAGACCATGCAATTGCAACTAAACTTGGGCAAAGCTGCTTATCAGATTGTAGCCTGCTACAGATCACCTACCTTGTCTCAGGAACTTCACTCAGTATTCCTGAGAACAGTGGAAAATACAGAGGTCCTATCAAACACCATTATATGATGAGATTACAACTAGCCAAACATTGAGTGGGAGAATTACTTGTGTACAACGTTCTTTGCCCAATGTTTCCTAGAGTTTAAAAACTCTAACACCCTGGAACAGCTGATCACCATGCCCACTAGAGGTTACAACATACTGGACCTGATCATCACCAACATGGGGTTCCAGTGTACCACAACTGAGATAAACCCCTCGCTGGTAAATCTGATCATAAAGTAATCACACTGGACATCCACATCCCCCCCCCCCCCAGTCAATGAAACCACTGTGAAGACATTTTCAAAAGCAAACTGCACACTTCCCAAGACCAAAGTGGAAAGTTCCAAAGCCCCCTTGCTATAGGCTAATGCTATACAATCTGCCGAATCATTTACAAGTGCATCCTATGAGCATCTACAGGGATGAATTGATCAAGACATCCCAAATAAAATCAAGATGCACTCCTCCAAAAATAAGAAACCAATCTGGTGGTCATCGCACATAAATAAGCTGGACAACAGCAGGAGGAAACAAACACATGATAGAGCAAACTTCACAAAAGGAAAGGCATCACTGATCATTATTAGGAAGAAACAATGATCACTCATAAAATAATCCAAGGCCAGTTTCTAAAGACAAATTGCCAAGGAATGTAAGAATAACAACCACAAAGCCTTCGTTAGCTATACCAAACATGTAGGTGGCAACTTACAAATATGCTGTCAGCTACTGAAAAATGGCAAGAAATATACTGAACCAACTTACATTGCCCACATCCTGGGGGACAGGTTCAGTGCAAACTCCCCCCATCACCCCCAAAAGGGCCTGTGTCCATCCCAGAAGAATGCAGAGCCCCAGACTTCATGGACATGCAGGTAAAGACAGCCCTCTCCAAAGCAAAGAACACAGCATCAGTGGGACTGGATGGTGTCCCAGACTGCGTCTTACACCAGCCCCAAAAAGAACTACACCCTCACCTACATTCACTGTCCAGACTCAATCGTACCACAGGCTATGTACCCAAAGAATGGCATACACCAACAGTCATCCAGCTCCACAAAGGGGGTGCCACAACAGAACCTGGAAACCATTGCCCTATAGGTCTACTCAACCTGGTCTGCAAAGCTATGGAGCAAATTATCATGGAACCCATAAACAGAGACATTGGGGACCTCCTGGACTCTACCCAACTTGGCCTTGTTAAAGGCAGATCCTGCCTCCTAAACCTAAGTTGACTTATTTGAAACAGTTACCAAGGACATAGATGGATGTGAAAGTAGTCCACACAGCCCACCTGGACCTCTGTAAGGACTTTCTACACCATTCCCCACTCTGTCATCATGGACAAGCTTACCAGCTTGAACATTAACAGCAATGTCACAGGATGGGTGGCCAAGTGGCTCACAGATCAAACACACATGTTCAGGGTTGCGGGTGCCATGTCCGACTCTAAACCAGTCACAAATGGCATCACACAGTTCTTGGTCCTGGGACCCCACCTGTAAAGAAGATACTGCTCAGAGGTACAGGCAAGCATGGGAGGAGTATGGCTGAACAGGTTTGCAAATGACTGCTAACTGTGGTCCATAATCGACTCTACGGCTGACACAGACATCCTCCAGAAGGGTCTTACAGAGACAGATACCTGGTGTCAAAACAATGCCCTCAAGCAGAATGCCAAAGAATGCATAGTCATCCCCTTTGGATAAAACAAAGTGCACACAAATTACAAATTACCACATAGGTGGTAATCCAGGATGTACGGAGAAAGTCATTATGGCCCTGGGGACACAGGCAGATAGTAAACTCTCCTTTGATGATCACATGGCCAAAGTGTTTAGACATTCCTTCTATGTAGCCCACCTAATGTCACCTAATGTAACCCACTTTGTCTAGTCTGATGATGTCACCATCCTACAAATATACCTGTGGAAAGGAGAACTCACAGTAATTTGTATAGCGCGTTGTGTAAATGCATACTCCTGTAGTATCATAAAGTAGTTAGGTAGGGGTTTGAATCCTGCACTTGACAAGTGTGTGTGTGTGTGTGTGTGTGTGTGTGTGTTTGTGTGTGATCTCCTTGGAGAGGAGCAACCTTTTTGGAGAGTAGTAAAACACCTTAAAAGTGGTATACTAATCTTTGTCAAGCCTGATGTCACCATCCTACAAATATGCCTGTGGAAAAGAGAACTCCCAGTAATGTGTACAGCGCGTCGTGTTAATCGTACTCCTCTAGTATCATGAAGTAGTTAGACAGGGGTTTGAATCCTGCACTTGACAACTGTGTGTGCGTGTGTTTGTGTGTAATCTCCTTGGAGAAGAGCAACCATTTAGAAGAGTAGTAGAACACCTTAAAAGTGGTATACTTATCTTTGTCAAGTCTAATGATGTCACCATCCTACAAATATACCTGTGGAAAAGAGACCTCCCGGTAATGTGTATAGCGAGTCGTGTTAATGCGTACTCCTCTAGTATCATGAAGTAGTTAGGTAGGGGTTTGAATCCTGCAGTTGACAACTGTGTGTGTGTGTGTGTGTGTGTGTGTGTGTGTTTGGGTGTGATCTCCTTGGAGAGGAGCAACCATTTTTGGAGAGTAGTAAAACACCTTAAAAGTGGTATACTTATCTTTGTCAAGTCTGATGATGTCACCATCCTACAAATATACCTGTGGAAAGGGAAATGTCCAGTAATGTGCAAAGCACGCCGTGTTAATGTGTACTGTGTTATTATCATAAAGTAGCTAGGAAGGGGTTATAATCCTGCACTTGGTGAGTGTGTGTGTGTGTGTGTGTGTGCTCTATGTGTGTGATACTGTTGGTCAATGTGTTGTGGGTTTTGCTTTTACTACTGTATGACATATCAGTATTGACAACAGTATGTGCATTGCACGTCAGGTAGCTGTGTGGCAAATACATATACGTACATATGACCTCAATTATTTCATAGGTGGGAGCCCTGCTTTCTCCATGAACACATCTGTCATCTTTGTCTAGTCTGATGATGTCACCATCCTACAAATATACCTGTGGAAAGGAGAACTCACAGTAATTTGTATAGCGCGTTGTGTAAATGCATACTCCTGTAGTATCATAAAGTAGTTAGGTAGGGGTTTGAATCCTGCACTTGACAAGTGTGTGTGTGTGTGTGTGTGTGTGTGTGTGTTTGTGTGTGATCTCCTTGGAGAGGAGCAACCTTTTTGGAGAGTAGTAAAACACCTTAAAAGTGGTATACTAATCTTTGTCAAGCCTGATGTCACCATCCTACAAATATGCCTGTGGAAAAGAGAACTCCCAGTAATGTGTACAGCGCGTCGTGTTAATGCGTACTCCTCTAGTATCATGAAGTAGTTAGACAGGGGTTTGAATCCTGCACTTGACAACTGTGTGTGCGTGTGTTTGTGTGTAATCTCCTTGGAGAAGAGCAACCATTTAGAAGAGTAGTAGAACACCTTAAAAGTGGTATACTTATCTTTGTCAAGTCTAATGATGTCACCATCCTACAAATATACCTGTGGAAAAGAGACCTCCCGGTAATGTGTATAGCGAGTCGTGTTAATGCGTACTCCTCTAGTATCATGAAGTAGTTAGGTAGGGGTTTGAATCCTGCAGTTGACAACTGTGTGTGTGTGTGTGTGTGTGTGTGTGTGTGTGTGTGTGTTTGGGTGTGATCTCCTTGGAGAGGAGCAACCATTTTTGGAGAGTAGTAAAACACCTTAAAAGTGGTATACTTATCTTTGTCAAGTCTGATGATGTCACCATCCTACAAATATACCTGTGGAAAGGGAAATGTCCAGTAATGTGCAAAGCACGCCGTGTTAATGTGTACTGTGTTATTATCATAAAGTAGCTAGGAAGGGGTTATAATCCTGCACTTGGTGAGTGTGTGTGTGTGTGTGTGTGTGTGTGTGCTCTATGTGTGTGATACTGTTGGTCAATGTGTTGTGGGTTTTGCTTTTACTACTGTATGACATATCAGTATTGACAACAGTATGTGCATTGCACGTCAGGTAGCTGTGTGGCAAATACATATACGTACATATGACCTCAATTATTTCATAGGTGGGAGCCCTGCTTTCTCCATGAACACATCTGTCATCTTTGCCAGAGTGTGCTGCCACTTTCCAGATCTTAGGTCACATCTGTATGCTTGAGACAAGGCCAGCCACAGCAGTGATCCCTGGCCTAGGTCATCCGTGTCACACACACTCATTACGGTTTCTACTGAATTGTGTGAATGAGGGTTTATGGCTGAGATATATTACAGACCTGTTCAAATGCAGCAAAGTCGGTCAGTGATGGCTATTCATTACAGGTGTACAACAACCTTTGTGGATATGCATGCAGACCCCTTATTGCTTATGTGATCCAGCGAGGGATTTCTAAATACCTTTGGAAATGTGATTACCAAAGTAGAGATGACGTAACACTTGGCTGCATGTACACATCGGTACCTGTTCAACATGTTGGTGGCCACTACCTATGTGGTACCGTGGGGATACTATGTTTTGTAAAGGTGGATGACTATGCTTTGGTTGGCTTATAGCTTTACAGCATGGGTTTGACAACAGGTATCTGTCTGTATGATACCCTTGTGGAGGATGTGTGTGTCATCTGGAGAATGCATTATTGGCCACAGTATGCATTTTCAGACGTGGACGGACATATCCCTACTGTGATTGCTTGTACCTAAGAGAGCTATATGCCAAACAGGAGTGGTCTCAGGAATGGGTGCAGGTGAATACCACTGGTTACTGGCATAGTGTAGTACCGGAAGGATCCGAATATTACTGTGTGTCCTACATCTGTGTGTCAGTTGTCAAGACATCATCTAACGATTGTTTATGGTCAGGCTGTTGAGGTTATGTATACTACCAGAATGCAAAACAATGACAGATAGTAACAGTATCACCCACAGCACAGTGTCAAACCATGTCATTCACATGTGTACTCAAGTTCCAAAATGTGTGTAGTACAATGCATACTGGCCACCAATAGAAACTATGGAGTGTTACTGTGTAACACAGAGCATGTCACTCTGCCCATGTGTCCACTATGCACGGACATGCAGACAGTGCACCTCCTCCATGCTCACAAATGTACACCTGCAAATCTGTGCTACACACATCCCACACGTACTGTCCACTCTCTAACACATGCTGCCAATACTACACACATCAGCCAAGTGGCACGTGGGCGGACAATACATTATTGGAACCAACACTGGTGTAAACAATACTACATTGACAATCATAGCTTTAATGCATCATGCCTGCTCAGCTACACCTTCAAGGATATCATTACACTCTACTGCTGACAACATGCTAACATTGCTATACTGCTGTATAGTCACCCTGTGCATCAGCACCATGGTAGCCTGTTCCTGCATCAATGTTACAGATGACAGGAGGTGGCACAGGTTTCATCATATGCACAGGGTGTGTTGTTGGTTTGCCAGAGGCCGACATTGAGCCATACAATCGACATGTGTGTGTGTGTGTGTGTGTGTGTGTGTGTGTGTGTGTGTGTGTGTGTGTGTGTGTGTGTGTGGGCCATGAGTACTGCTATGGGTCAATGTTGATGTAATGTGTGTGGGTATGTGTTAGCCCTAGGTGTCTGGTTTATGTGTGTGTGTGTGTCTGTATGCACACAGTTCCACCATGTGGCTGCCATATACAGAGATTTGTGGGACAGCCACAGACTGTACTTGCCAGACTTTACAGATCACCATCTCTGGCCACGGACACGGTACCTGTGCCTGGCAGGTGTACTACTGACAGTATCAGGTACTAAGCCCGACTGGGTGCTATCCTCAAAGGTGGACAGATGTACACTGGACCCAGGTACCTGCTGGGACTGTCCAGAGCCACGTGCACGTGGTCTTCTAGGACGGCCTATGGACAGCCCACCCCCAACATTGCTGGGGCTGGTACTGGCACTACAGGAGTGGCTGTGACTTGAGGGACGTCCGTGGCAACTGCCAGCTGCTGATGTTGCTGGCATACGTCGACATCTCAACCGTCCCGCACTGTCCTGACACATGAACATGACATTGCGGAGGACATCTAATTTATCACCCCAACGTCTATCAGTGACCTCAGTGTAATTACGGGTGGCACCTGCTAGGTCACGGATACTGTCAATTACAGCAGTGTTATTTGCCCTCTGTACCCTTAGTCCCTGTCTGGTGTACCGTTCCATACATGCCTGTGCCTCCATGACAGCCTGGAACATGCGTGAGGTTGTAAGACCTGTGGCACGTCTGCCAGGGGCATGATGAGCAGCAGTGTTCCGACGAGAACCTCTGGACATCTGCCTATGTGGTACCCTTCCAGACATCTGGGTATGGCCGCTGTGTCGGGATGCATGTGCCATAGATACCACACTGTCCTGGCCAATGCCGACTGTACACTGTCCCTCAGCTAAGGGCATTGGTGATGGATGTATTGGCAGTATGACGGTGTGCATGGATGGGGTGGAAACTTGTGTTCTGTCGATTGGTGGCCCAACGACAGACCCTGGCAAACATGCCTGTGACTCAACACACCTATCCTCATTATCACTATTTTGCTCAGTGACATCAGGTTCCCTGCTGCAGTGAACCAACCTCAGCACCTGTGAGAGGAAGACAGGAAACACACTTTACGACCTGGACATGATGTTGGAACACATGCACACATGAACACATGCACACATGCACACACGTACACAAATACACTCCTCACTTAGACACACACACACACACACACACACACACACACACACACACACACACACACACACACACACACACACACACATACACACACCACCAGCAATCCAGAACATACTCAATAGCGGTTGATGGTGGGGTACAGTATCACAAGCCAGTCATATCACATGTGTCAGCATGCAATACGTGTGTTGCTCAACAGCATGCAATGCGAGTGTAGACAGCCCTTGCTAATAACAGTATACATGGCTCTGATGCATGTGTGTTGTTGCTCAATGATTGGCATCACCCTGGAACACAATGTGTACATGGACACAACATTGCTGTGCAAGTATTGAAAACTCTGCAATGTCCTGTGCACCATCACTCACATGTATACATACCATGGCTGGATGTGTATCTGTGTGTCACATAGATATTCATTTCTGATTAGAGTGTCTGTGTCTTTAGCAGATAATTGTGGACACAGGTTTAGCACATGCATGCTATGTATACACACAGGATGAGTGGTGCATGTATACCTGATGGAATACCATTGCTCAACATAGCCATTGTGTAGTGGTTATGATGAGTGTAGGACATATTGTGTACATGCCAGTGCCAGCCATGACATGGCATGCTACAACACAACTGCAACATTAAACATCACACATACCCAATGTGTGTCATGTGACCTATACATTCCATAGCATTACAAGACATATACGTGTCACTTTGTACAAATGGTGATTGCTATGCATATTGTGTATAGGTGCATATGTTTGCACACACACAAAAGTGAGGTGCATAGCAATGAATGCTATGTGTAGTACTGTGGTTACTGTAACTGGATGGGGTGTAGTACCATGAGCCATCATCATGCAGCATCATGTGGTCACTCAAGGCTACTAATGTGTGCAGACCGGCACATAGCATGCTGTACCTGAACTGCAGTACCATGGCTACATTCACCATTTCACAGCCAGTTGTTACATGGGTTTGTAAGGTGCCCAATAGGGAGCATTGCCTAACATGAATGTGTTATGTGTTGCAGAGTGTTGCACAGCCCCATGATAGGCCCCTACCCCTCAGGTATATTATGTGTGCTGTGTGGATGACATTTGGGATACTGGAGTGTTACTTACAGTGGGTGTCTGAATACGCCATGTGTAGCATATTAACATGTACTGCGTATGACAATGTTGTGTATGTTGTATGCATGTGTATCGACTCTGCCTATCCAATGTCCACTACAGTTTTGCCACAATTGTGTGCAATGCTCTGTGTATTGCATGTGTTTGAGGCAGCTACTCACATTACTGGGATGTGCATAGTCTCACAGCAAACATGCACAGCAAGCATTATGCATAGGTGTGTTACATGTACATGTCCTACACCTCACCTATGACATGCACATATATTATGCAATATTAAATGTAGAACACACTCACCAGCATGTGCCTTGTTGGCACACCAGAGGGACCTACAAGCATATGAGACAGTTTTTCAGTGGCAACAACTGTGGCATTGCTAATGTGGGTTTGCAATCTTACAGTAGTACAACGGTTGACAGTCACAGGCCTACAGATTATGTTCCAAACTATCAATATTGCACAACACCATGTTCCACATCTTCTAACTACACAGTACGCATCTCACATATGCATTATCTACCAATAGAGGTAATAGTAGCCTATAGATATGCCATGTTACCCGCACGCTCCATGTCAACTCACTGGGTGGCTCTGGACTCCATGATGATACATGTTTACTGTTGTTGTTGTTAGCCAGGAGCCACCAGGCTGAGGAGCAGCTCCTCCACTCTGGTGAGGGGGGGGTGGATGGCTACCCCACCACCTGTGGCAGGCTGTTGTCTACGGACATCAGACGCACGCTGCCGGACATGTCTAAGTAAATCACTGCAGTGATGGTGTACCTGCTCATATCTCCAATTATGCATGCCTATGTCATTTACCCGACAGACAACATCTTGCCACAGTGCAGTCCGCTCATGCTGGTCCTGGCTGGTTCTTGAGAATAGCAGGGCGTAGTGCTGAACCAGGCTGGTTGTTATCTGCTCATCCATGGCTGGGCTATTTGTTGGATTGCGATGGTGGGCCATGACCCTGGAAGACAATGAAACAATATGTGTGATCAAGTCATGTGGCACACAACATTCTAAAGTACAGATATCACTGAACTGCCCTATATAGCAACCTATTGGCTGTCACAGGATACACACTTTCAATACCACATATCAGTGCTCATACCACAACTGCCTGACAGTGCCTGGCACGCTCTATATATCAAACCATGTTCTGCACAGCAACAAAGAGAAACCAGCATGTAAGACTAAACAACAGTACATGTCACACTGTATGCGACACAATGCACCACCTAGCCACAGGAGGTATATATCAAGCTAATTTATAAAGAAATATGTCATCCATTGCAATGATTGTAAAGTCCAGTTTCAGCATTACCAGTATACCACACTAGTTGTTGGTGACAAAACCCTGCCTAACATATGTGCACATTCGTTAGTATAGGTGGCATACTGCTGTACTAGACTATACATGTTGCTAGATACGCACATATATCCTGTAACACACATATGACCGAGGGCATGTTACACACATACCCACACACACATCAGACATACATACAAGACACAAAGGTATGGCAACCCAGATAAGCTTTACCTGTGTACCATACAGTACTGTGTGTCAGTACTTACAAAACATTATGCCTGAGGTATGTAATCTGTGAGGACTACAGGGAACACACATAACAGTGTTTCCAAGCAATGTGGACATACACCATACTGTGCTGTTTAGGCCTACAGCATCAGGTAGTACTACAGTTCATACGGGATTTGGATTCGCCAGCAGTACCAATCAATAAGCATACATGTACTGCTTTAGCCTACAATGGCACACCCCAGTCCACACCAAGGGACTAAGTCAGACCGTATGCCATACTGCTTTTTCTTCGAGCAACAGCATACACATCTTTTGCTGAGATCAGAGCTAGGACACACAATAGCATGACAGAAACAGTTTCCCACTAAGCTATCCCACATTTACAGAACCTCGACACATTCACCAACACATTCACCATCACACTCAGTCAACCTCACATAGCAATTATTGCAACAAGTACATGTGGGTGTGTATCGGTTCATAGGTAGATAATAGGCTATTGGCCCTAGGGCCTATAGAAGCCTAGTCATACACTACCCTGGCCTTTGACACACATGTAATTTAATTTCACCTGCCCCTATCCAGCAGAGCCACAGAGGTGATTCCCAGTGTGTATTTCCTATCTCCCATCCAATCATCAGGATTATTCATGACAACTGCTAATGAGGAGCTTGGTTTGCTATTGATAGGTGGTTTGTTCCAGAGTATGGGATGTCTCTGAGATAGGAATCTATCCTTCAAGCACGTTCTGTCTATTGAGGTGACAAGGTTTAGGTCCCTAGAGTGTGTAGCTCATAGTGATTGTGATCTGTTTACGTGGAGCATGTCCAACAGATCTGGGTTTGACATAGCTTTGTATGTTAGGCAGAGGTCACCTCTGGGTAGGCAGTATGCAACACAGTCTAGCTGTGGTTTTGTGAGATGGTCTGCATAGGGCATCTGTTTGAGGCCAGTATTACTCTTTGTGAGGTATGTCTGTGGCCTTTCCAGTTGCTATAGATGTCTTGTGAGGTACATTCCACATGGGGCATTGTACTCTATATGTGTGATGAGTAGAGGGGAACACTGACCTATATTTCCCTGGATGACACACCTTTTGTGATGAGGTACATGACTAGTGTGGCACTGTGATTATCAAAGGGGAGACTACTGTCCACCTGTGTCATATATATATATATATATATATATATATATATATATATATATATATATGTATATATATATATATATATATATATATATATATATATATATATATGGGTTCATGTTAGAACGTCGACAACTTACTATATCGACAAGTAGCCCTGCACCACGAAATCAACGAAACCCCAAAGCATCGACATTCAAATCGACATCCACTTCACCGACAGCTACACCAACATGGTATTACAGGTATTAACATATGTGAGGTAGGGATGTATTTATAAACATATGTCACTTAGTCTAACATTAGAAATACATCCCCTACTCAACACATGTTAATACCGTTACCTGTAATACGATGTTGTAGCTGCCGTGAAGTGGATTGTCGGTGAAGTCGTGTCGATGACATGGGTGTCGGTTATTTCAGATTTCGATGCTTCGAGGTTTCGTTGATTTCGTGGTGCAGGGCTACTTGTCGATATAGTAAGTTGTCGACGTTCTAACATGAACCCATATATATATATATATATATATATATATATATATATATATACACACACACACACACACACATACATATAAACATCCATTGGTGTACATATAGATATACATATAGGCACATATACAGTCCACCTTTCATGGTGGGAATATCAATTATGCGAAGGTTGTGAGGTATACAGTTATGTAATAATATTGCACAGTGTTGTGCGGAATGCATTGAAGGTGTTCTCAACCCATGTAGCTTTAGCAGGCCAAACTGGCTGCAACACTACAAACCTGACAAATCATACCCACAGTGTTTAACCACCACATGTCATATACCAGCACTGTATGCTGTCTTGTTTGCCACACACTACAACCTACATAGAAATATGCACATAACAACCTTCACCAACATATATATGTCCACCCTTCACAAACAGTTGCAGTATGTCCCTTGTTCTATGCACATGTACAGATGCTAATATATCTGACACAGACAGATCTCTCCGTATGTGTGTGCCATAAACACAGAAGGTCCACACCGTTGTAAGTCTGTGGACCTCACGGCTGACCTGTTGGGCCTTGCTGCAACATGAACAGGTGTCACATGTGAGCACACAGTAATATTAGAGGGTGTATATATAGCTGCAAATGCTAGAGTAGCATACTAGCCTGGTACAGCTGCTGCCAATGCTAAGCTACATGTTAATATGACTATCATGCATTTGTTACTCTGTCACATCCATGTTTATATAACTGTATGCGCTACTCCCCCAAACAGACATTGTACGCACTACTGTACAGAACACAAGATAACATGGATCAGATGTTTGACATTTAATGCTGAACTACATATGTCACAGTCATATCCCACTGCACACAGCTACACACTGATTTCTGCAAGGCAGTAGTTATGCAGGGCATCTGTGCATAGATACGTACTGCTGCCACATATGGATGATTCAAAGTATGTAGACTACTCTTCAAAAACATCTACTACATGCCAGTAAATACATATCTGTTACATACTTTTCCTTTGTATGTGTTTGTATTTGTCAGTTCCATGTGTTTTGTAATTTTTTTTAATATCTTATTTTTTTTAATATATATATATATATATATATATATATATATATATATATATATATATATTAATATCTTTTTTTTTCTGTTGCTGTTGTTGTGGATGTCGGTGTCTGTCTGTCTGTCTGTGTCTCTCACTCTCTCGCTCTCTCTCTCTCCATAGCTGCAATGAAATGATTGCATGTGTGGACAGCAAGTGCAGCCTGCTTTTATAGGTATCTGCACATGTGCATGTGATGGCCTCTGCACCAACTGGTGGCCACCGTTTTGTAATTGCATGCAGCTGCTGTGTGGTAATTGCAGTACTCACTGCCATAGCAACACAATGCTATAAATTGCTAGGTCAGGTAGGCGTAGCCCTTTCAGCTTTCCAAAGTGGGGACCATGCTTGTTTGCTGTGGACACCGTTGTGTAAGTCAGAAGGTTGGTATACTTCTTATATCTGAAGCTAGGGGTGTAGCCAGTGATTTGAATGTTGTACTCAGACCTGAATGTTGCCACTTCCAGTACATAGCTGTCAGTGTAGAATTGTACTCACCCTTAAAAATGCTAACACAAGATACATGAGAGTATGTAGTTTCTTTTCTACTTATACAATTAGCTGCCATACATACGTAGTTATTTAGATGTTTTCATTTGGCACATGAACTGTTTGTGAACTGCTATACTGTGAATATTAATGTACTCACTTCTGCACAGTTTGTGCTTTTTTATTGTTGACATTAGCACAGGATGCTCATGAAAACTGGACAATTTCAGTACTGAGTATGCCTACCTACATCTTGCTGGACCCTGAACACACAGGTATTTTGTACGTTTGGGTGGGGATTGTCCTGCTATGATACTGTGTGGGGGTTGTAATGTGCTGCTGTAGCATTATTTACTGCTAGAATGTCTGGTTCTGTTATTACAGTCATGTAATGCAATTCGACAACAACTGCTGGTAAAGTTCCACAGAACAGGTTTTGTGTTATGGCATTCCTATATTTCCTTTACATTCACTCATTCTGATGCATGGTATATATATTTCAGCAACAACCTGCTGTATATCTACTGTGGCTTAGTGGTACTTCATGAAGTCTAGTGTGTCCAAGGTCTGGGATTCGAGACTGACAGTGGTGTTTTATTTTGCTGCTGAGCAGAACAAGGGCCCTCACATGCAGGGTGACTAAGGCACTTTTAAGCAGTTGTAAGTGGGTTTGCGCGAAGCTTAGCAATACCTAGCTAAGTGCACACAAGCACACACTCGCGCAAACCCGTTAACTACTGCTTAAAAGTGCTTACTCCCGCTAACCCCCTGCACTCATTTCTTTGAAAGAAAAGAAAATGGGGAGATAGGAAAGTGGTGAAAAAGGGGCACAAAGAGGGAAAGACAGTAGGGAAAACAGCTAGGGATGTGCAGGATGGGTGTAGGGAAGGTCCATAGCTGCCCATTTCCTTAACAGCAACAGCTGTGCATATACTAGAAATTTGGAGGGAAATTTGAAAACCTTCCACCCTTGACAGAGGGGTGAGGACAACAAAGTATGTTGTACTGTCAATTAAATATCAGTTTATGTGTCCAGCGGACATGTGTGCAAAATGAGCAGCTATGTATGGGGGATAATTTTTTTTGGGAGCAGATTGCCCTTTTTTTCAGGTGAAAGTGGAATGTGGAGTAGGGTAAGTAGGTATATTTGGGGAGGTAGGTTGGGGAGGTAAACAGAAAAGACAAACAAGACGCATACAGGGGCGGAATACGACACATGTGGTGGGTGAACACCATTGATGGGGAAGGATGTTTGGAAATCGCAAGCCCATGAGTCCACAGATGGCAACAGTGGAACTGAGATCCCCACCCATGGGCAGTCACCACTGCATCTTCAGAGTCCAGAGGGTGGCTGTGTTGGGGGCTGTGTAGGAGGGGCAGGCTCACCCGTGAGTCGTGCCATACGTGCCTCAAGCTGGCATAGAGGATCAGCGACTGAATGCTCGATCTCCCTATGCACCACAGCCCGGACCATTCGGAGGGTGATAGGTGGCCCTCCTCTGGACACACTTGCAGGGGGGGATGAGCCCCATCCACTGCAGTGCTTCCACCTGAAGGTGGCACAGGGCCAATGGAGGAGGAGTTCCCGGGCTAGGCACCGGACCTGCTGGTGCCAGGTGCCATTGCCAGCTGAGGTGGGACAGGTGGGTCCGCTGGGACCGGCCTTCCCATATGTTCTATGTTTAGGAGGATTTAATGACAATATGGGTTGGTAACAGCCAACAGCATTCCAAATTAGTTGTAACAGCATGCAGTAATATTCCCATTAACCCAACACACCAGAGTTACAACAGTTGAACAGCAAGCATAACACATGCATATATAGAACAACAGTGGACATTCCAACAGCATGCAGGATTGATTGGTGGCGACAGGCCACCAAGACTGTGGTATTTGAACAGGGCACATGCATCAAAGTAAATGCAGATATTTATAAACCAATAGGACATATGTCCCAACAAATGTTTTGAAATTAGACATACACACTGAGGTGTGGAATTGCATTGTTGATGCACATACAGTAGGGTGTAAAAAGATACCTCCATTAACAAGTTATATGTACTTATAGTTTACACTAAATTCTTATTGACTGCAGGTATATATCCCCTACATGTATTATTACACTAGGCAATGTCCATTAAATTGTGAAATAGGTTTTGCTAGTTCCTTATATACCTGAACTGTATCTGACATACAAACTGTCCAGGATGCAGATGTTACTGCTACGTATTTATATATTTCATTTATATTTATATATCTACATATCTGGATGTATTCAGGTGACATTATCAGTTATATTTTAACAGCCCCCTACATTTCTAGTAGCACACTGACATTTCTGGGGAACACAATAACAAGCTACTCGTGCCAGATTTACCTATACATACCAGCCATGAACCAACAGTTGAGGACTGTACATATGCTTAACAGCTACTGGCACTCCCTTCATCCACTTTCTATGGGCCTACCTAAATGTGGGTTGATAGCGCTTAATACAACAGTACTATTTCTATAATGCAAGAGTACAACAACATTTCGAAGAAAGTGACACGGACACACTCCAGGAATTATACCTTTATTAATTACATTACACACTTTTCTAGAGGCTCTCTCATTTATTTGATATTACAGTGTATGCAGACGACTTATTCAAGATGTATTAAACCTTTATTAATGGGTTACAACACTCTTTTTCAGGCTCTCTCACTTATTTTATATAACAATACATGCAGAGAAATTATTCAAGACTTATTATACCTTTATTAATGGGTTACAACACTCTTTTTCAGGCTCTCTCACTTATTTTATATAACAATACATGCAGAGAAATTATTCTGGACTTATTATACCTTTATTAATGGGTTACAACCCTCTTTTTCAGGCTCTCTCACTTATTTTACATAACAGTACAAGCAGATAGGTTATTCAACACTTATTATACCTTTATTATTGGGCTATAACACTTTTTTTCAGGATCTCTCACTTATTTTATATAACAATACATGCAGAATAATTACTAACCTGCCTAGTGGCGCAGCCTTAGCAGCCTATTTGCATAGGCTTGCTGATTCGCAGCAAGGACACCTGCAGCTGTGAAGTAAATGAAGTGATATTGAGACATATACCTATCCATAATATCGACTACAATAGCAATTCTTACATACTTCATTCCATGGCTACCTACTCAGTAGTGGGGCATTTTGCATGCCACGGGCCTCCTGTATCCACTGGTTCAGTTGGTCATGCTTGCGTCTCTTCAGGTCTGCGTAGTGATGCCTGACCTGCTCACCAGTCCGAGGGACATCTGTGGCACTGGTGAGATCATGTGCGAGACAGTTCCAGGCTTCCGCTTTGTATTCAGTGCCCTGGAACTGGCCCTGCAGGAGTCTGTCATCATGATTATGGACGAGGAGCCAAACCATCACTTTTGACTCCTCAATGCCCCACCGTCACGCTCAAAAGCGAGAGCCCTCTCCAACACCAGCCATGCTGCCTGCAGATGGGAGCTACAACCAGTTATGGCAAGTATTCCTGCCTATGGAGCTTAAATAGGCCTCATTTTCCGCACTTATTTGTGATTGGCAGGTTTTGAAAATTCTCAGCTGAGAGCACACCTGCTTAGCACTGGGTAAACTTTCATTAATATGTATGTGTGTGTTGACAGTGCATGAATATCAAAAGCTGTCATGGCTTAGTGGTTCAGTACTGTAATGATGGTGCACAGTATCCCGGGTTCGAGGTCTGTCATTGCTGTTTATTTTACTACTGGCCTGACCGGCTAGGAGGTGTGGCTGTGTTTAGCCGATTTTGCTTAACTTTGCCCAACGTTGCTCTACGTTGCCCGACATTGCGCTAGTTAGCGCAGTGCGCAGCTTCGTGCAAAAATGTTTTGTTTGCGCTAGTTGGCATGAAACGCAGCTCCGCGCAAAGCCATTGCAATAGTTAAAGCAGTGCTAAGCTATGAGCAATTATACTTAAATGTGCTTAATACTGATAAACTTTGCTTAGCAGTGCTTCACATTGCTTAAGATACGTTACTTATGCATTCATCAGTATGCATAACCAATTCACCTTCTTATATATGTATAAAAAATCGTTCACTACTACATAGGCCATTTCAATGCTTTTTACTAAATTTTAAAAGATAAATGTCAGGAGTTATTTTTCTATACAGATTTCATACAGAAAATAGAAAGGGGAGTGGAGAGACTCAAACCGGGAATGCCTACTCTTTGTGCGAAGGCTCTACCACTACGCTATTGCTATTTGGCTTAATTTGCATATAAGTGTCTTATTATCCTCTTCGATGCCTAAACTGCTAACTGTAGCTAAGCAATGGGCAAACCCGCACAAACATACACAAATACGGGCAGCTATTTTGGGAATAATAAAAAAAAAAATAAGAGTTTTACATTTTACAATTGTACAGGGGTTTAGAATGTGGGGGAGTGTAGTGTTGTGTATGTACACATTTGATCAGACTCGCTCATGTCATTTACATTTGATGATTGTGGGACTTGCAGGGGCATGGATTTTTGGACTGCTCAGCAGTCTGACACGCCCCCTGCACTCGTGCACGCTCCATGTTAGTCTTAGAGTTGAGTCAGTGCGCCCTCATGAATATGCATGGTGTACTGACATCATCTTCTTAGGCTGCAGTTTCTGTGTAAGACTTATTTAGTCTTACAAGGAGGATTAGTGAATCCCGGGAGATGCTTTACCAAGAAAGATGTCTGCAAGTACGAGTACAAAAAACATGTGAAAGGGAGCTGGAATTTCCTGGAAGAAATTAGCAAAGGAACCAATAAATTATGAGCAAATAAATCTAGGGGGAAAGGTAATGGGCTAAGTAAGAGTTTAGACTGCAGGTAAGAGATTGTCTTCCTATCAGAGTTTGATAACAGAGTATAGGCAACAAGAGATATGGGGAGTGGTAAGTGAAAGTCCAGATTTGCTACAGTTTTTAGTTGATCCTAAAACAGAAAATGCTGTTAAAAAAGGGATATTTAACAAGGTATATGAAGTAGTGCTCAATAACTATAATCACAGATCAGACGAGGATGGAAAACACTGGGAAAAGAGAAGAAGATAAATTACAAAGGAATGATAGGAATAAATCTGTAAGGCTCCCAAGTATGCAACAATGTCCAGAAGATTTAGAATTTTTGTTGGAAGTGCTTACATAATTATGTTTATACTGCAATTAAATATCATAGAGTTTTTTCCTCAGGTAGATAATAAATGTTGGTGATGTAATTAAGGAAGAGACAGAAAAATGGGAACTTTGTTCTTTGGGAATGTAACAGGTTGGTAGATCTAAAAAAGCTTTCCTGAAGACTACTTTGATAGAAATGTTGATTTGCCTGTGTAGCCTTCCTAAGTTCAAAGCTACTGGTGAATAAAAATAGCAATTTCTAGAAAACAGAAATCAAAATCTAAACCAACCATAAAGGAAGTCTTGCATATTGTAAAGGAGATACATGAATTGTACACAATGGTTTCGGGCTGTGACCTTAATGGGCCCATTACAGATAAGTCTACTATTGTGCTGCACATACAGGATATATTTTTATTTATTAAGTTATTTACATTTGTTACTGAAATAGTTTGAATAGGAAGAGCTCCTTTTCATCACGGGCCTGGGGAGAAAAGCTCCAAAAGTGTGATCAGTTCACAGTGAACAGCAGTAACACTGCAACAGTCACAATACAACAAAGAATAATACACAATTTTTCCAGCATGTATAAAGGATTATCCAGACTGCATTTTTAGTTTGATTCAAGACACTGTTCAGACTCGGTGAAGATTGCTTCAAGACTTCTGCTACAACACTTGTGCTAAGATACAAAGTATATAACTTGCACTAAAGTGAATGCTAGTTTGATCAGGACCACAACCTTTCTTATGCATCTGTGCAGTGTTCCTTTAAGCACATGCACTCACTGGACACCTTCTACTCCCTAAAACCTGATCACCAAAACTTGAAATTCCTTCTTATTATCCTCTTCGATGCCTAAACTGCTAAACTTCTAGTGCTGTACAGAGATGTGTGCAGCTAATTGAGTCTTGAAGAGTTTAACTGCTCAAGCAGTTTAATTTGCTGTCTTGTAACTGCAGCCATTTGACACTTGGTGTCCAGTAAGTTAACCATTAGAGCAAATGCCAAGTAAAAGATGCAATGATAGTCCCTAAAGGCTGCAGAAAGAAGCACAAAATATTTTACCACTGATCTGAAAAAAGGATGAAGAGGGAGGGTACTAGCAAGGTGTGAATTATCGTAAGACATAGTATTTGAGAATACCTATGAAATCTAATGACCCTAAAAATAAAAACAAGGATTAATAAATGGGATTCTATAATAACAAAACTTAAAGCCTTAAGGGTTTGAGTGCAGAATAACAAAATAATGTTTGACTGGTTAAATTAAACTAAAGGAGGGCATCCAAACAATATGAAGCTTTAAAACCACAGATTAGAGCTCACTAACATCCAGAAATGTATAAATAATATCTCAATGAGCATAATAATCACCCACAGCAGATGCAAGAATTATTCAATATCAGTACACAGAAACACATAAATTGTTCAGATGTGGGAACCATATGTACATGAGGTTTATATAATTCAACAGTGAATAAATCAAATAATGTGGCAATTAAAACTTAGTAAATTCGAAACAGTGCCAAAAAATCTACAGATGCATGTATGGGCTCAAGAAAAATGACATGTAACTACAGTTGAGCCAGAAGATGATAAAGCAGGGTTGAAACAATTCTTAGCAGACTTTCTAAAGTCCATAAGACAGTAAACTAGGGTAACAATTCCCAGCAGATGTAAGAACAGTAATGGACAAAATTAATTCACAGAAGTGCACCCATGTTTTAGGAGACCCAATTCCCAGGAGTCAAAATACACAAGATATGAAAGACAAACCTCTTGGGGGAAAACACTTAAAAGTAGTTATTTTCCTTAAGCCAACAGAAGAAAGGAAGAGAGTGGCAGCAGATGTTTCTAGACCAACCAGATAACATTGTTCAAAGTAACATAAAGGAAAATGAGAAGGGCAGGTTGTCCATTGGCAGACATGGCTGAAGGTTTTGATCTTGAATTGGACTACAGACCTGGTAATGGTGAATGGACTGACTCTATGAGAAGATTACAGTGTTTGATACATATTGGAGAGAACCCTCTATTTGCCCTGAATTTAGGGAATACAGAGGGTCATGAGTAAGTGAGTGCTGTTGATTCTGAGTTCCTTGTCAATAGACATACAGACATTGAGAATAAGCTGTACAGACCTAAACGATGCCAGTGGCAACGATTGCATTTTGAAGCTTGTCTGCATTTTAAAGTGGTCCCTAGGGGACTAAGAGTTCTGAGGATGCCTGCACATGGAACTGTTTTTCCTGACCTGCTAAGGAAGTGGCAGGAATTAAATATTGAATTGAGCTTCAACTATATGTGTCTTCTGATTAACTTCTTCAAACCTATGGAAGATGACTTATCGAATGAAATTAATACCCTCCTTACAGAAGTGACTTCTAGAGATTCCCTGATATGTATAGAGTGAGATTGGATGAGATTTTCACTAATGTGTCTGTATATGAAAATAAACTTAGAGCATTGAAAGGCAAGAAATTAAATCGTGACTTTAATGATTTTAGTAAGGGTCACATCTTTGCGTAGCCGAAGGATGACAATAATATTTCTAATCATAATAATAGTAGTAATAATAGAGCCTCGTTGAATATAGCTCCAGTCGTTGACAGACACACCTCTCTATTGGTTGTGAATGGAGAAGTCTGTCACTCTACTGATGATGAAGTGAGACATGCCCCTTTACTATCTGTGAATGCAACAACGTCATCTGAGGGTGAGGCGTTTGTTTCCACTGAGGCTGTGACTGCTTCTTCTTTAGATGTGAGTGAATGGTTGGGGGCCAAGTGAAAGCAAATGGCTAGTTCTTCAGAGATGAATGCTCTTTTTCCCATGCTGCCAGCACCCATCAATGACATTTATGCGTGGGGCGAGAAGAAGAAGAGGAAATTATCGTTCGAAGTGGGATTAGACATGAAATCCACACGGAAGCAGCTGAGAACATTTTAGTTTTTAATTTGTCTTCGGTCCAGCTTACAGCTGAGCAGGTTAGTGTGTTGAATCATGGACTCTCTTTTATACCTTCTAATAGAGCTGAATTTGTGGAGACTATGCTACAACTGAGACTTTTTGCTCGTAATATTATGTTGAAGACTATTTATTCTATTTTATGATAATGATGTTTGTAAATTCAGAAAGCCTAGTGTTTTTTGCCCTCAGTTTCTACCATCTATTGAATTATTTTTAAATAAATGTGAGTGGGATTTTATTAGTTTGAATGTAGAACAATGCTCAGCACATAGTAAATGCTTTGTTAATTTGACACCTACTGAAATAGATGCCCTTAAGTTATTAAGGGAGAATATGAGCATACAAATAAGACCTGCTGATAAGGGAGGGGGGATTGTTGTGTTTGCCAAAATAATGTATGACAACAAGATGTTAACCATGCTGTCTGATGAACGTGTTTATGTTAAATTGCAATCTTTTTCTTTAAAAAGGTTGATTCAACATGTTTGAGATGAATTATATGATCTAGTTATGAGTAGGGTGATAGACCCTGGTTTGTATGATTATTTCACTGTTGAATTCCATTTTTTACCTTTGATTTATGGATTACCCAAGATCCATAAGGACAGTAGTAACCCCCCCTTATGAACTATCGTGTCAAGGAATAGGTGGCTCACTGAGCCTCTGTCTATATTTGTTGAACATAAATTAAGATATGTAGTTAATGGTGTTAGTACCATTCTTAGAGATACACAAATTTTTTTGAATGATTTGAGTTTAATTCTATGCATGATGTTTTGAATTATGTTTTGGTCACAATGGACGTGAATACACTTTTTACAGTTATACCAAATATAGACAGTGTTGAGCCAGTAAGAATTTTTCTTCATAAACATAGTGATTATTCTCATGATATGATTTTTTTGATCTGTATACTTTTGGATCTTATTCTTGAGAATAATGCTTTTATGTTTAATGATTGCTTTATCTACAGAAGGTTGGCGTTCCTATGAGCACTTCTTGTGCCAATAGCTACGCCAACCTTGTAATGGCTAATTGGGAGGATGAATTTGTGTTAGCTTCTCATAGTTATTTATCACAACTGAAATTTTTTAGAAGGTTTGTGGATGACATATTTCTTCTATGGAATGGAACCATTTCTGAATTAAATTCCTTTGTAGCCTATCTTGAGTCTACTACTAGTTTTTTGAGATTTACAATTAATGCACAGTTGGAGAGTATAGATTTTTTAGACGTTCACTTATATAAGAGTGGGAGAGGATTATTACAAACTTCGAAGCATAGGAAATCATGTAGAAGGAATATGTTGCTTCATCGTACTAGTATGCATCCATCACACGTTTTCAAGAATATAGCTAAGAATCAAGCCTTTAGGGCATCTAGACTGCATACTAGTAATGATGTTTTAAAGGTTGCTTTAGGTATGTTGAAACATGAGTTGCAAGCACAAGGGTACTCTGCTAATGATGTGGATAAAGCAGTTAGAGAGGTGAATGAGGCCAGGTCTGAGTCAGCTAGACAATATTTCTCCAGGTGAAATAATATACATGTTAATAACAGAGTTTCAGATTGGGGTCAGGTTAGACCAGTTATTACCTTCACGAGTGATGTTGGGATTATATGTGATGTAATACGTAGGAATTGGCCTATACTCACTTCGGATAGTTCTATTTCTGATATTGTAGGTGCTGTGCCACATTTTTGTTTCAAGAATGGTTTGTCCCTTAAGAGGCAATTTTGCTATGGAAGAAGGAATAATACTAGTCCTTTATCAAGTAGATTAGGTACTTTTATTTGTAGGAACTGTGCAGCTTGTCCCTATATTTCAGATGCACATCCATCCAATGGTTTTGTTTTTAATCCTAAATTTTATGCAGATTGTACTAGTAGGCATTTTGTTTACCTTGCATCTTGCACAAAATGCAGTAGTTTTTATATAGTTTTTATATAGACAAAACTATAAGGACTCTAAAGGAGCGAATTCTGGAACATGTTGGGTATATAAGAAATAAAGATGTTAATAGTCCATTGTTTAAGCATGTACAAGTTTTTAATGACCATTCTTTTTAGTTTTTTAGTGTTACAGTGTATTGATGTAAATAGAAGGGGTGGTGATTTGAATAATTTTATTGAGAAAGCTGAAAGTAAGTGGATTATAAAGTTGCAGGCACATAGAAGTCCAGGACTTAATGCCTATGTGCCTTTAAAACCCTTACTTAAGAAGCGTAAATTGTTTCATTGATTAATTGTTTTTTCTTATATAAAGTGTGTAGTATTGTAATCTGTCTGATGAAGTGCCGAGTTACTGGCATGAAAGCGCTAACCTTTTAATAAATCCTTGCTTTTACCTGAAGCTTTGGTGGTCCTAGATTGCTGTTTTTTTTGTTGTCCATTGAAAACTCTGCTGCCACTAAAAGTCATACCCCTGACAACAAAGTCATGCAGAGCCAAGATCAGTACAAAGAAAGTTCACTTCCACTGCAACAAGTAGAAATGGAACAGTTATCAGTGCAGAGATCATGGCATATGTCACTGTGTCTTGGCAATGTTACTAATGCTGACCACGCCAGATGTTGCAGCACATGGAATATGGAAGCATTCAGGAATGAAATTTTCTTTTTTGTTGAGTACTGGACAGCGCATAGATTACAACTATACCCTCAAGCACAGACAACAGCTGCATGAAAATAAATCATTAAATGAATACTAGGGTGTTGGCAGCATACACTTCCATCTTGCACAAGTGCATTGAACTCTTTGCAGTATGGTAGAGCTTAGCTTGAGAGACATAGCCAAGACAAAAAGGGCACTTTCTCCTTCCCCCAACTTTTCTTATAAATTCCAATCACAATTTCACTTTCCATTGTTACAACCTAAGCTGTTCAAGTCTTCTACTACTGACCCCATCTTCACTAAATTCCCCTGCGCCAGATACTCATGCCTTCATGGCACCTTTCAAACTTAAACTGAGAAGATACTACCTGTATTTGCACTCCATTTCCCTTTCTGCTCTTGTAAATTCACACTGTCATTCCACCTACGAATCAACTTACAAAAAGTACAGTTTTGTACCTACCATAAATGTAGATGTTCGAGGATCCACATTGCTGCAGTCCTAACTATTGGGTAGTCCGCTGTCCAGTCGGCCCGAATACCAAAGTATATGGCTGACGTCGGTCAGGGCGCATTAGACTGACGTCAGTATGTCAGGGTACTAATGCGCATGACCGACGTCATATCCTCAGTCTTTTCTTGCCCCAGATGTCAGAAGACCCTGAAAAGATAAGGCCAAAACCAAAAACTCCAAACATACCTGCACCAAAAATATGTACAATATATACAAAATTACCAGAATATAACCTCACCTACACAACCACCCCTAAACACAGAGGGGAAGGAGGGAGGGTAAATTGGACTACAGCAATGTGGATCCTCGAACATCTACATTTATGGTAGGTACAAAACTGTATTATGTTCTTCATTCCACATTGCTGCAGTCCTAACTATTGGGTAGAATCCCAAAGCAGAGGTAAGGGAGGCTGGCAAATCATATGGAAGCAGGAACTGACAACATGCCTTGCAAAATAGCTGTGGCAAAACCAGCCCTAGACTTAGAGTAGAGAGGAAGGTGATAATGCTTAGAGAAAGTATGTACTGAACTCCAAGTAGCTGCCTCCAAAATATCCTTAGTTGCCACCCCCCTTAGAAATGCTGTTGAAGTGGCAGTAGCCCTAGTGGAATGAGGCCTAATCCCAGCTGGAATCTCCTTGCCATGATGGGAATAACAAAAAGCAATGCAAAACCCAATCCACCTAGAAATAGTTTGTTTTGACACAGGCTTGCCCTGCAAACCCAAGGCAAAAGAAACAAACAACTGCTGAGACTGCCTAAATTCCTTAGTCCTGCTCAAATAATAACGCAACTGCCTGTGTACATCTAAAGTGTGCAAAATCTTTTCCCCTTTATTTTGAGGATCTGCATAAAAAGTAGGCAAATGAATAGTTTGGTTTAAAGCCACACTAGAAACCACCTTAGGCATAAAGGAAGGATTAGTACGTAAAGATACCCTGTCCTTATGAAAAATCAAAAAAGGCTCTACCGCCATAAGGGCCTGTAACTCAGAAACCCTTCTTGCAGAAGTAATGGCCAACAAAAAAGCAGTCTTCCATGACAAGTATTTCAATTCAGCAGTAGCCGAGGCTCAAAGGTTGTAGAGTAAGTTTCTCCAACACAAAATTGAGATCCCAAGCAGGAGTAGGAGCTCTACGTGGGGTCTTATATTCTTTGCCCTCTAAGAAATTGCTTGAACAAAGGATGCGAAAACAATGGTGGGTCACAATCATAGTGAGCTGAAATTGCTGCAGCATGAATCTTAATGGAAGAGAAAGACAAACCTTTGTCCAATAACTCAGTAAGATATTGAAGAGCCACACTTAAATTAGGCTCAGAAATCTCCAAATTGTTTGCTGCACTCCAAAATAAAAATCTCTTCCATTTTTCTGCGTACACTTTCCTTGTACTAGGTCTTCTGGCTTCCATAATCACATTTAAAACTTGTTGAGGAAGTTGAGACCTGCTGTCTTTCAAAACAGAATATGCCAGGCTGTTAGATGAAGAGAGTGAAGCTTGACATTGAGCAGGTGACCGTCCCTCTGAGACAACAGGTGTGGAATCAAGGGTAAAGGCCATGGAGGCTTCCTTACCAGACTCCTCAGTAATGGGTACCAGTGCTGCCGAGGCCAATCTGGAGCTATTAAAATCATCCTTGGCTTGTCTTGTCTGACCTTTAGAAGCACCTTTGGGAGAAGAGGCAGAGGTGGAAAAGCATACACATGAAGATGTTTCCAACTGAAAGAAAGAGCATCCACTTTCCAAGCTGTGTGATGAAACCTCTTTGTGCAAAACTTTGGCAGCTGGTGGTTTAGTGGAGAAGCGAACAGATCTATGTCTGGAGTTCCCCATGACACTGTCAATTTTGAAATACATGAAGATCCAGTTTCCACTCGTGGGGATCCATGATTTGTCTGCTTAACACATCTGCTAAGGAGTTCTGTGCTCCCGGCAGAAACCTTGCCTGAAGAGTTAGTTGCAAGCTGAGCGCAGTCTCCCATAAAATCATTGCTTGCCTGCACAATGGGTAAGAATGTGTTCCCCTTGTTTGTTGATGTACCACATGACAGTTGTGTTGTCTGTTAGAATCAACACCTGCCCTGGAAGAAGTAACTCCTTGAAAGCCATTAATGCAAACTGGACTGCTAACATCTCCTTCATGTTGATATGTAGATGCTGTAGTCTGGCAGGCCACTTGTCTTGTATCCACTTTCCATTTAGATGAGCTCCCCAAGCAATGTCTGAGGCATCTGTCGTTAGAATCTGACTCGCCTCTGGCCGGGTCACAGAGAGTCCCTTGTTTAGGTGACATTCCTGAGCCCACCACAAAAATTCCTTTTGAATGCAAGGTATTATTTGAATGACAGTGTCCAAATCCTGGCAGTGCTGTGTCCATACATTTTGAGATACCATTGCAGCTTCCTCATATGCAGTTTGGCATTGGGAAGCACCAGAATACAAGATGCCATGAACCCTAAGGCTTGAAGGACTGTCCTTGCAGTCAGCCCGGACTGAAGAGATAGTTGATGGAAGTAACTGGAAAGATTCTTTTGTTTGTCCGGGGTTAAAAGGCCATCTGGGCTGCTGTATTCAGTCTCACACCCAGAAAGCACATGTCTTGAGAGGGTACTAGACTGGACTTTATTTCGTTCACAGAATACCCTAGGCATCTTAGCACTGCTATGACATAATCCAAATGCTGTAGAAGGTCTTCCTTTTCTTGAGCTAGAATCAGGCAGTCGTCCAAGTAAGGATAGATTTGAATTCCTTTTAGCCTGAAGTAAGCTATCACTGGAGCCAGAACCTTTGTGAATACTCTGGGCGCAGTGGATAAGCCAAAGGGCAATGCAGAGAACTGATAATGAGAATTTCCAGCTCGAAAACGCAGATACTTCCTGCAACTTAGTCTTATAGGCACATGAAGGTAAGCTTCCTTGAGATCTAAAGTTACCATCCAGTGATCTTTGCCCAGCAGAGGTAAAAGCTGTTGTAACGTCAACATTTTGAACTTGGGAATGTCCAGATAAGTGTTGAGGATAGATAAATCCAAAATTGGTCTCCACGTGTTCCCCTTCTTCGGTACTAGGAACAGGCGAGAATAAAATCCTAGGCCCCTTTCTGGCACAGGAACTGGCTGAATGGCCCCTATTTGGAGCAACAGAGAAATTTGCTTGTGAGCCTCTTTTCTTTGTAGAGGAGGAATGTCTGGCATGCCTTTGAAAGGAGGCAAGGTATGGAAATAAAACCTGTAACCGTGGTGAATGATATCCAGAACCCATCTGTCTTGGGTAATTAAATCCCAATTTTCTTTGAAAAGAGACAGCCTTCCTCCCAAAGGTGCTGCCAGGCGAGAAAGTACTGGCAGCTGAAAAGGCAGGTCATTGGGTCTGCTTACGAAAGGACTGACCCCTGCCCTCACCAGAAGTCTGAGCAGGGGAACTCCCTGTCCTAGGCCTAAAAGAACCTTGAGCTCTGCCCCTACCACGTCTAGACCTACCCCTAGACTGGGAATCATAAGCAGGATAAGTCCATCCCTTAGTAGGCCAATTTCTACTAAACTTGGAGGCTGCACCTGCAAAAATCCTTAACAGTTTGCATAGACTTAGCCTTGTCCTCCATTTTCTTTAAAACTGCTTCCACAGGCGAACCAAACAACACATCAGACTGCAAAGGAGCATCCAAAATCCTTGTTTTAACATGCTCAGCTAAATTCTGATCTCTCAACCAGGCATGCCTACGAAGAACAGAACCAGTGGCAGCCACCCTCGAGGAGGCCTGCACTGCATCAAAACCACACTGCAAGGAATGTTTACCCACCTGTTCAGACACATGAACTAAATCCTGCAACTCTTTACACTCAATACCTTCTGCCAGAGCATCCACCTTAGATTTCAATTGTGAAAGGAGGTAATTCTGATATTTTAACATGTGAAACTGACAATTCAATGCCCTCATGGCTAAAGTGGAAGAAGTATACACTTTCTTTCCCCATCTATCCAAAGCCCTTGCCTCTTTATCAGGAGGAACAGGATTTTTAACAACAGAGGCCTTCACACCTTTAGGCCCCTGAGAGACAGTTTCCGGGTCTGCCCTAGGACTCTTAAAAAGATACTTATGAGCTTCAGGCACCCTGTAGTACCTATCCGGTTTAACTGGGGCAGGAGGCAAAGAATCAGGATTCAGGGAAGCCTCTGCAAAAACATCTTCCACCACCTGCAGAACCGGAGGTATAGCTAAAGGCCTATGCTGGGGTAAAAACAAAAATTCCCTAAGCCTCTTCCTGGAATCAGAGAAATCTTGGCCTTCCCATTTAAAATGCTCCCTCATGGAATGCAGAGTCTCTGAAAATGAAAAATCCTCAGGAGGAGAAGCTGAAGGAGTAGAATCATCCACATCAGAATCAGAAAAAGGAGGATACTCCTGCAAGTCTTCAGCCGAAGACTCAGAAGCCTCCGAACAGTGCTCAAAACTCTCAAACTCAGGTTCCACCCTAGGCCTCTTATCAGGAGGGGGCATAGAACCTCTAATCATAGTAATCAAATCCTCTGCCATTTTAAGCATATGTTTCTTAGGCAAAGACCCTGAAGCACTAGGAGAAACCCCCACTGAAGCTAAACTTGGCCTGCCTCTCAAAGAAGCCTTGGAAACAGAAGGGGAGGCTCTAACCACCTTAGGAAGAGAGGGAAGAACAGCCACCTGAGAAGCCCCCTCAGCCTGGCCTACTTCCTGAGAGGATACATCCTGTAACAATAAAGTCTCTCCCTGAGACTCCAAAGAAACACCTGGCAGAACCTCCGGCTCCACTGAGCCCTCTAAAGAACCGACGTCAGGGACTGTCGGTTCTTCCACTCTAGGCTTTGTTGCTTTGTCCTTGCGCTTTTTGGCCGAAGCGGGCGTCGGAGTATCCGACGGCATTTTATAATTACAACGCTTCCCAAAAACTAACCTGGCACAGTCTAACCTTCTCTTAATAGTGCGTTTGTTAAATCTAGCACAAGAGCGGCATCCAACAACGTCGTGCTCAGG
This sequence comes from Protopterus annectens, assembly GCF_019279795.1. NCBI lineage: Eukaryota > Metazoa > Chordata > Ceratodontiformes > Protopteridae > Protopterus > Protopterus annectens. The sequence continues at coordinate 867,368,311 of NC_056737.1, read as the reverse complement.
CCCTAAACAAGGTATACACAAAGTATGGTAATCCCTATGAGGTATCTGTTTCCCACAAGAAATACAGTTATTCACTTTTTCTGACATCCGGTTAAATACTGAGGCAAGAAAAAACCAAAATATTCCCCAACGGGGTACTTAGCCAACTTTGATTCGGTCTGAAACTCTGACTTCAGAAATTTTCAGAACGCCAACCTGCACTCGCAAAATTGCTTCTGCATCGGACCATGCGGCAAAAAAGACTGAGGATATGACGTCGGTCATGCGCATTAGTACCCTGACGTACTGACGTCAGTCTAATGCGCCCTGACCGACGTCAGCCATATACTTTGGTATTCGGGCCGACTGGACAGCGGACTACCCAATAGTTAGGACTGCAGCAATGTGGAATGAAGAACATCAAACACACACGCAGGTTTACTACCACAGTCTTGAAGCCCACAATTCCAAGACCAGGAGGCAAGTTCAGTAGTTCAATATTGTGGTCTTCAGCATTTTGTCCTTTCAGTCTTATGGTCCCAGGATTTTGGGTTTCAAGATTGTGATAGTAAGTCTCACACACACACACACACACACACACACACACACACAACTTTTTTTCTTCTTTAGTCTTCTCTCTCCTTTATAATAATCTCTAACTTCCCAATTACATTTTAAACTCAATGCTCTACACTCCCTGAAAATCTAAAACCATCCATAAAGCAAACATGCCCACACATCTAAATGAGATACCTCTCCCTTCTAGATCCCTATCACTCTACATACCCCACCACTGGTACCTTTTCTTATTTTTCTTAATGTATCTCGTACAACCTGTTAAATTAAAAAAAAACCCTCACCTTTCATTTATATCCATTCATTATTCAAGAACCTGCTTATTTCCTTTATAAACAATTTGCCTACTTCATAACTTTCACCATAACTTTTATCTAGGATCTAACTGCTCCCTGAGGGCATTCATATTAGACCTTTTTTATGGATAAAAAGCTTAGATCTGCAAAAAATATTTACACTGCTTAATTCCTGGTTCAGCCCTAACACTTACCCATCCATAAACTCTGTACCTGGTAGTCTACTCAATGAGATGAATATGAAGTCAAATTAAAGTTTGGAGTACTAACTTACGTACATAGCCAAGAATCTCTCGAAGCTCTTGCTCATTTATAGCTTCCTTCTACAACTGTAAGACAGATCAGTTTAATTACTATTAGACTAAAAGAAGATAATGCACTCACATTGGGATGCATGTAGATCATGCATCTGAGCATGCCTGCAAGTTGCTTCCTCACCTGGCTTGCAGAACTTAAACTATAGATATGGACAATGTTAATTATAAAGTTCATGTGCAACTGAATTTTACTATTTCTTTTTGTTGTAATTATCTCATCACTTAAAGTGGGCTTTCTGATACTATAACACATATATTTTTTTAGTTTAGTGGAACTGTATATATTAAGTTTAATAAACTTGCATTTGTATACACTGTATGTTGACCAGCTGTCCAATTACTTCCTGATTCTGTGTCATTTGATGCTACTTTCTGATAAGGCAATTGTAAGGGCAAACAGCTTTTAGTTGGTAGGCATGTTTTTGGTAGTCCGTAACAGGGTTCAAAACAATGTGACACGGAGTATATTACAATCAGTCAATCAGATAATAAATCAATACATAACTAAATACAGTTATTTTTAAGAAAAAGGTAACAAAAGCAGAATGGAAAAGAATAAGATTCCTAATAAAGTGCATAATGCTTGTTATATGGTCTAATAACAGACTTAAATAGTTGTTTACCATGGGATGATAATATTTGGAAAGAGAAATGTGGGCATATTCATATGTTATACACTGAATGGATTAGTGATGGAATGAAAACTGTTGGAATAATACCTGAATCTGTGAAAATCAAGATGTGATGAAGATGAGGATTAAGATGTGTAGCTGATGACAGCATGTAATAAGGATGAGAATGAATGAAAATGATGAAGACGATCAATGCATTAAATTGACATTAATGATGATGTTAAAGATAAAGATGCAATGAAGATGATGATGGTGAAGATACAAACAAGATACAGAATGTGTTAATGTACATTTCTTTCCTTAACTACTCTACCTGATACTGCAGTATTTTGGTAATTTCAAACAAATATTAATGAATATTAAAGGCACGTTCAGCACTGTAATGCTTTATTTTCTCTCTTTTCAGTAAAAGCTTTTTTTTCTTTCTCTACCTGACAAGTTTACAATTCAGTTCATGCCTAGTTCAAAATACTATCTCAAAAACAAACTAAGAACTTCAACTGATTTAAATATTATAAATAACTACAAAATGCCAGAACTTGCTATAAACATTAAATGGGCAGACATACATTCATTGTGCTACTACCACACCATACAACACCACAGACTCTATATTACTTTCTTTAAAAAATTATATTTTATATGTATGTATATATATATATATATATATATATATATATATATATATATATAGATATATACATACATATATACAATATATATATATATATATATATATATATATATATATATATATATATATATATATATATATATATCTATACATATATATATATATATATACACACATATACGTGGGTCGCTATCGGATTACCAAAATTTCAAAACTGTGATCATCATACGTCTGAGACCATATGATCGAAGTTTTGAAACTTCAAACATTTTGAATGGAGATCGTTGTACAGTGCAAAATGGGAAATTTACCATTTCCCCTCACTGTAGTCCGACCTCAGAGTTGGTATATTTAATTAGCAGGGGGTGTGGGGGTGCAGGGTGGCTTGCCCCCTTGCAAAAACGTAAAAAAAAAAAATTTGTTTTATTTTTTTCGCTGTATGATGTTCAAAGTTTTGAAACTTCCGTAATCCGATAGGGATCCATTGATATATATATATATATATATATATATATATATATACACACACACACACACACACACACACACACACACACACACACACACACACACACACACACACACACAGTGGATATAAAAAGTATACACACCCTTGTTAACATGCCAGGTTTTTGTGCTATAAAAAATGGGACCACAATAAATAATTTCAAAACGTTTCCCGCCTTTAATGTGACCTATAACCTGTACAATTCAATTGAAAAACAAACAAATCTGTTAGGGGGAAAAAATATAAAAAATAAAAAACATACAATAAGCTGGCTGCATACATGTGCACACCCTTAACCTAATACTTTGTTGAAGCACCTTTTGATTTAATTACAACATTCAGTGCTCTTGGGTACACACCTGCCATCAATTAAAGAGACTCTGGTTAACCCCAAATAAAGTTCAGCTGTTCTACTAGGATTTTCCTGACATTTACTCAATTGCCTGCTACAGCAAAAGCCATGGTTCGCAGAGAGCTTACAAAACATCAAAGGGATCCCATTGTTGAAAGGTATTGGTCAGGAGAAGGGTATAAAAAAATTTCCACAGCATTGGATATACCATGGAACACAGTGAAGACAGTCATCAAAAAGTGGAGAAAATATGGGACAATAGTGATGTTGCAAAGAACTGGACATCCCTCCAAAATCGATGAAAAGACCAGATGAAAACTGGTCAGGGAGGTTGCCAAGAGACCTACAGTAACACTGAAGAAGTTGCAGGAATTTCTAGCAAGTACTGGTTGTGTACTACATGTGACAACAATCTCCTGTATTCTCCATATGTCTGGACTATGGGGTAGGTTTGCAAGACGGAAGTCTTTTCTTACACAGAAAAACATCCAGGCTGAGCTAAAATTTGCAAATCAATACATAAAGTCTGCCAAAAGCATGTGGGAAAATGTGTTATGGTCTGATGAGACCAAGGTTGAACTTTTTGGCCACAATTCCAAAAGGTACATTTGGCGCAAAAACAACACTTCGCATCACCAAAAGAACACCATCCCCACTGTGAAGCATGGTTGTGGCAGTACCATGCTTTGGGGTTGCTTTTCTTCAGCTGGAACTGGGCTTTAGTCAAGGAGGGGAGAATTATGAACAGTTCCAAATACCAATCACTTTTGGCCCAAAACCTTCAGGCATCTGCTAGAAAGCTGAAGATGAAGAGTAATTTCACCTTTCAACATGACAACGACCCCAAGCATACATCCAAATCAACAAAAGAATGGCTTCACAAGAAGAAAATTAAAGTTTTGGAATGGCCCAGCCAGAGCCCAGACCTAAATCCAATAGAAAATCTGCGGGGTAGCCTGAAGAGGGCTGTGCAAAAGAGACGCCCACCCAATCTGACAGATTTGAAGGGCTTTTGCAAGGAAGAGTGGGCAAATATTGCCAAGTCAAGATGTGCCATGCTGACAGACTCATACCCAAGAAGACTGAATGCTGTAATTAAATCAAAAGATGGTTCAACAAAGTATATTAGTTTAAGGGTGTGCGCACTTATGCAACCAGCTTATTGCACGTTTTTTATTTTTTATATTTTTTTCCCTTAACAGATTTGTTTTCTAACTGAATTGTACAGGTTATAGGTCACATTAAAGGTGGAAAAAGTGTACTTAAATGAAAGACAACAGGCCACAAGATGGCAAAACTCTGTCTTCACCTTTCTCAACACCTCCACTGGCGTTCCCCAAGGTTCCATACTTGGACCAATCCTCTTTAGCATATTCATAAACAAATTCCAATCATCACTACCACTAGGGACAGTCATTCAGTTCATCACACAAAACTCCTTGGAGTTATTATAGATGAACACATGAAATTTGATATCCACGTACAACACAACATCCGCAAAACACATTCCAAGCTTGGTACCCTGTATAGACACAACGGTTTCTTAAACCTATCCACACCCTTGCCACAACATACCTATTTTTCCCTCTCTCCTTTATGACGCCCCCTTTTTACTAACATTCATACCTCTGCTAAAAGCAAACTTGAAACTTGATATAATAAAATCGCAACCAACTCCAAATATTCTACCCACCACTGCATTGCTCTCAAATCTGTGAAATGGCTAGAGCTTCCTAATTACATTTCCTATCTAGAACTAAATACTGCTCACAAAATCCTTTTAAAACCCCAAGACTGTCCTGCTCTTAGCTCTACCTTCAACTATTACCTTCCCAACAGGCCACTCAGATCAGGAGACCAGCAACTATTACAAATTCACAAACCAAACCTCCCTCCCGGTCAGCTTCTCTACTCTTACTCTGTAGCCAAAACTTGGAATACTTTACCTCTTCCCATCAGATCAACTCAAAAACTTTACTCATTTCAAGTCTTCCCTTCATACCCACCTCTCATCTAGCTGGATTTGCAATTGTACCAAGCCCCCTAGACTTCACGTAATCTTCTATTATCTCCAGTCATTTCAATTACTGGTAAAATAGTAGTTCTATTTTTTGGTAAAATAATCTCTCTGAAATGACAGCAGATACTTCTATTACTTATTTAAACCCTTAAGGTCAGCAATGTACTCATTTGTACACTTTCTACTTATTTTCCATTTCATGTTAATTGTTCTTTGACTTTTTATTCTGTGTGAATTTTGTTTTTAGTAGAATTGAATATTGTATCATTGAACTGTAAATCTTAAATGTAAAAGTTTATGCCATGGAGCTTTTCTCCCTGGGCCTCAACTGAAAATGGGCTCTCTTAGGCCCAGTGGACTTTCCTGGTAAACAAAAAGCAAATAAATAAATAAACTTACTGTTTGAACTTGCTGAGAGTTTTTGAATCTGGTGTACCCAGTATATCATGGATTTTCGAAATCTGGTCCACTTCATTTAGTCCAGGAAAGAGGGGTTGAAAGCTGTGAAAGTTCATTTTATAAAATTAAACTCCATATTGTGATATAAATGTATTCATGCATTAATAACATCATGTAAAATAATATGCAAAATAAGAGTTATACAGTAATATGCAAAATAAGAGTTATAGCTTCTAGATACTAAATGCAGACATAATTATGCATCACCCTTACTTCTTTCCTTTTCTGACTTTTTCACCCTTTAAGGCACAGCAATTTAGGCTATAAGTTATAAATAAGAATTAAACAGATAGAAAAATAATGCCTGCAGATAAACAAGTGTAGACACGTTTGGTTTCTACAGTGAAACTATAAACAGGAATATAGCAAAAACATGAATGACAGACCTAATTACAAATTAGTCCATTTTCGTTGTGTTTATAGACAGAAGCGGGGACACATTTGGACCAACTAAGAAGTTGTCAAATGAATCAAGAAAATTGTAAATCTAGCTGCAGATGATGGCTGGATGGGCTTCCCAATCATTAGGGATTGACAGCATGGAAAAATGCAGCCGCTGCAGTGGGCCCTCTTGAAGGTCAAATAATACAGTGAGTACATACATATATGTTGTGTCTAATTTTGAAGGCCTTCTACTGTGGGTAACGGTTTGAAAGAAAACTAAGCAGTAAAAATTTTAAAAGTAGTAGGTTGGTGGATGAAGCAGAAGATAGGTAAAGACACACTATCTACTTATAGAACTTTGACAAGCTGATACTAGAACACAGTTCTGCTCTGCAGAAGGGCATTGTGTACTGAAATGGCAAAAACATATGCCATGATCAAGGAAAATATCAGACATGCACAATGCCCATGGAAAAATGAAGATATAACTCAAAAGGATGTGTAAGAAGGGCCAGATTAGTTGTAAATTAACTACATGAGGCAACATGGAATTCCACTTTACCCAAATATGGCCTATTCTACTTGGCAGAATATGTCTGTTGAATTAAAGACCTTCTGGCTGCTTCAATCACATCTGTGACCCCCACAAGAAAGTCTGAAGAAAACGTGGGGTCTAAAGGAGCAGCCACAGTCAGAGGTGGAGTCATCTGTCACACCTGAGGGGGTTTCCTTGGCTTGTATCAAGATTCTGTTAGAGGGATGACCCAGTCTACAACCTGCTGCCAGACTCACACTGCCTCAGTGTACAGGACTATGAGTGTATGCCACCCTACCTTCACATGTACTACACCATGGTTTGATTATCTGTCCATAACAGGAGGGGTTCTAGTGTCATCTCTCCTTCAAAGCCTGAAGAGTGAGAAACACTGGTCTTAGCTCTAACAGATTTATGTGAAGCCTCTGTTTATTGGGTTCCTTCTTCCCTGCACTATGTAGGAACATCCAGAATGGCTTCTCAAAGCATTAACAGTAAATATTTCAAACAGAGACTGCAATGAGTTTATCAGGAGGAGCCGTAACCCCACAATGAAAAATAATGGGTAGATTCTACCATTAAAGAGCCTGGTGACATGATCTAAAATTAACAGAAAGCCCACTAAGGCATTACAACTCACCAGCCAATGACACTTCACCATCCACTGAAGCACTAACAGTGGAATATAAGTGAAAAGGAACAGTAAAGGTGGCAGCTGCCACAATGCCCAGGAAAGCATAAGTATATTTTGCTTCCGCGTACCTTTGTGCCCTTATCTAGAATGCTAAAGCTTTTAATTTATTGCCCCTTCAGTGGGCAACAATGACCCATAACAGGTAGTATCCAAACATGCCAAATCAAGGGAATCCACTGAAATGAAACCAGAAAGTACTTCTCCCAAATTATGGCCACAGCCCTAAAACTAAAGCAGAATCTAGGTAGGGAACACAGGGTATGTTAATGACCCTGCTAGAATGATGTCAGTCAAGTAATAGAATACAAGATGTCTCTTCTTATGCAAAGGCTCTGCTACTAAGCTAAAGAAAAAAAGAAGTTATGTACTCACCATAACATGCCATGTGTGTTGTCCATCTTCACCTTCATTCTTACCAGGATGGGTTCGGATCCGATCTTCGGATCCGACTTGGCCTTTATACACAAGCTCGAGGTCTTCCACTAGCTCGTGGTTAAACCCTATCCCAGCATGCACCAGGAAAGCTTCCCAGATCTTGTTTGCAGTTATAATAACAGTAAGAAAAATAAGGGCAGTTTAATAATTCAGATAGCAATAAAGAAGGCCAGACAATAATGATATCCAATTGTACCAGCTCAGTCTTCCAGGAGTAAAAATGGCCGAGGGAAGGAGGGTGGGATGTAAGAATGAAGGCGAAGATGGACAACACACATGGAGCATTATGGTGAGTACATAACTTCTTTATGTGTTGTTGTCCTATCTCGTCTTTATTCTTACCAGGATGAGACAGCATCCCTAGCACCATCTTTCTTGGGTGGTTCAGGGGAGAATATTCTTCAGAATCATGGAACCAAAGGAGGCCCTGTTCCTGGAGGCCAAATCGACTTTGTAATGACTGATAAAGGTATGTGGTGTTGTCCATGTTGCCGCAGCACAAATGGTATCAATTGGAAGTCTAGCCAGAAAGGCAGAAGATGTTGCAATGGCTCTTGTAGAGTGGGCTTTGACTCTATTGGGGAGATTTCTGTTTTGAGATTTATAGATGAAGGTTATGCAATCTGAAAGCCATTTTAAAAGTGTCACCTTAGAGACTGGAGTACCTTTCTTTGAATCTGAAAAAGATATAGATAGCTGGTCAGATTTTCTCAAGTTCTTTGTCCTGCATAAGTAGAAACGTAATTGTCTATGCACATCCAGTTGATGTAACATGTATTCTGTCTTATTTTCATAATTTGGGTAAAAGACTGGTAGTTCTATAGATTGGTTCAAACTTGACTCTGAACATACTTTTGGCAAAAAAGAGGGGTTCGTTCGTAAGGAAACCCTGTCTCTGTGAAAAAGCAGTAAGGGGGCTTTATTGACAAGGCTTGCAGCTCTGACACTCTCCTAGCAGAGGTAATAGCTATCAAAATAATAGTTTTCCATGTCAAAAATTTGAGTTTGCAAGAAGATATGGCTCAAAAGGGGGCAAAATTAAATGAGATAGGACGAAATTTAAGTCCCATGGTGCTGGGGGGTGGGGTCTCTGACAGGTGGTAGTAGTAATAAAGTATCTTTGAGAAACGTCTTGCATAGCCTATGAGATATTACGCTGAGGCCAGATTCACCAATATGAAAACTAGAAATCACTGTTAGTTGAACTCTAATAGTAGCTGCAGGTCCACCCTTGTTGAATAATTTTGCCAGGAATTCTAGAATGGAATTGACTGGAGCAGTAAAGGTATTGATGTGATTATGAGAAGCCCATATTGAAAATCTTTTCCACTTACTTCTATATATCTTTATTGTTCAAACTTTATGGGAAGAAATTAGAATGTATTTCACTGATGAAGAAATGTTGGAATCAGAGCAGCCAAGCTGTCAATCTGAGGGTCTGGAGGAAGGGATGGAGCATTCCTGATGCATGAGTCAGAAGGACTGGAACTGGGTCCAGAATCCAAGGCTCCTCCCGAAGATGAGGCCATAGGAAGGAAAAACAGATTTGATGAGGCCAGTATTGGACGATGAGTATCAAGTCCCCTCCCAAGCAACTGACTTTCTGAAGAACTTTGGGTATTAGTGGAAAGGGAGGAAAAGCATAGAGGAGACCCAAGGGCCGATCATGAGCAAGTGCATCCCTTGATGATTCCCCCGGAGAGGGGATAAGGGCAAAGTAATTGATGAATTTGGCATTCATGGATGTCATAAAAAGGTTGAAGCAAGGCTGGCTCCTGTTGCAGAAAATGTTTTCTGCTACTTCCTGTTTTATGGACCACTCATGAGGCAACAGAATTGCTCTGCTGAGATTGCCTGCTAGCACGCTGGATTTCCCAGGGATGTGCATAGCTATCAGAAAATAATGGGAAGAAGTCGCTCACTGCCATACTCTCAGGACCTCTCAACAAAGGGGGTAGGACCTGGTTCTTCCCTTGTTTGTTTATGTACCATACAACTGACATGTTGTCTGTCTGTATTTGCTATAGTTCCCAGCAGAAGAAAGTCCTGGAATGCTTGCAATGCTAGAAGCACTGCTCTCAACTCTAGGACACTGATGTGCAAATGGGCCTTGTGATCCTGCCAGGTGCCTTGGACTGTCTTTTCCAGATAATGCCCCCCCAATCTGAGAGGCATCCATGGTCACTGTGACCAGTGGTTGGGGAAGTACAAATGGTAGGCCTAGCATCACATGGGTGGAGTAAACCCACCAGCAAAGGTCTTTTTTGCAAGTTTGTGTTATCATTATTTTGTGGGACATTGGCAATTCCTGCATCGACCACTGAATGGACAGTAACCACTGTAGAATTCTCATGTGCAGACGTGCTAAAAGATCAGCGTTATTGCTGCTGCCATGGTCCCCAAAACTTTTAGCAGTATTCTTGCTTGTGCTTTCTTCTTTGAAAGAAGACTTAACACCTGACGTCGCAGGACTTGAAGTCTTTCTGGAGGAAGTCTGGCCATCATGTTTTTTTAATCCAATTTTGCTCCTATAAATATGACATGCTGAGAAGGCCACAAATTTCTCGTAGTTTATTGTAATTCCTAGTTGATAGCAGAGCTGCAAGGTGGTGTCTTTTGCTTTTAGTAGTAGATGCTCGGTGGTGGTGGTTAGGAGCCAGTCATCTAAGTATGGAAACACCCGGAATCCTAGGAGTCTCAGGTGAGCCGCAACTACTGCCATACATTTGGTGAACACTCTGGGGGCTGTAGTGAGACCAAAGGGCAGAGCTCAAAACTGGTAGTGACTGGCTCCCAGCCAAAAGCGCAGGTGTCTCCTGGATCGCCTGTCCATTTTTATGTGGTAGTACGCATCCTGGAGGTCTATCGAGCACATCCAATTGTCTTGTCCGAGAAAAGGATGTATTGACTGCAGTGTTACCATCCAGAACTTGGACTTTTTTACTGATTTGTTGAGACTGCTGAGATCCAGAATTGATCTCCAGTCCCCTGTTTTCTTTGGAACTAAAAACAATGTTGAGTAAGTTGCGGATCCTAATTGGTCTACGGGGACTTGTTTGAATGATGACTTTTTTGTCTAGCAACTTTTGAATTCCTAACGTTTCCTGTTCCCTTTGTCTAGATGGAACATCTGGGATCTTTTTCATTTTTGGGATGTGGCAGGAAAAGGGGATGGAGTAACCTCTGGATATGATGCTTTGTACCCATATGTCTTTTGTTATTTGTTGCCAGGCCTCTGGGTACAAAGATAAGCGGCCCCCAACTGCCACCAGAGATGGACAGGTGGGTCACCTTTCAGGAGCGCTGAAAGGGCTTACCAAAGTGATTCTCTGTCACTCTGATTCTGTGGACCCCCTCTGACATGTGGATGGCATCCTCCATTACCACTTCCCCCTATGACTCTGGGGAAAGGTTCACCACGTGTGTCCTGAAATGCTCCCTGAGATTTTCAAAACCACATTTTTCCACTTCCCTTCTGACCTTTGGGATATGGTCTGGTAGGTAGGGAAAAATGGACTCCAATGGCAGACAGAGTCTTTCCTTCTTGCTCACACCAGGTCAGTGTGTCTTTGACTTTGGGCCCAAACACAGAAGAGACATCGAATGGGGCATTCACAAAGGAAGATTTAAAGGGTTTCACAAAATCAAACAAGTGCATACAAGAATGTTTCCTTAGGGAAATTCATGAACCCGCTGCTCTACTCACTCCATCCGCTGCATAAGAGATCAGTCTCATGGAGGAGTTGACAACTGAATTTAAGGTAGAGAGCTGTGAGGAAAACTTTATCGGAAACCCCTTCAGCTACCTTGGAGAATATCTCCTAACTCTTTCAGGTGGTTTCTCTGCAATCTAGTAAAATGGGTTAGGTAATTCAGTGATCTGAGGGCAAAAGCCACTGAAGAAAAAATGCGCTTTCCATATCTGTCCATCGTACGAGACTCCTTGTTCAGCGGATGAACAAAAGAAGATGTCTCTGAGAGTTCCTTCTTGGTGGCTGCCGCCAACACCATAGCATCTACTGGGACTCCTTCAGTTAGAAAAGGTTTGTCTGCTGGGGATGTGATAAACTTATTTGGCCTCCAAGGAATAGGTTCCACTGAATCTGGAGACTCCCACACCTTCCAAGAATCTTAGTCCATAAGCTCGTCAAAAGGTAGAGACACCAAGTGGAGGAAGGATGTGATCCAAAGGTCTTCGGTATACGGATTCCTATGCCAAAGGGTTAGTGGACTTCCAACTGCCTCTCTGCTTAAGTATTTCTAGGATGTCTCCAAAGAAGGCATCATCAGGAGGTGACCATGGGCACCCTTCAGCTTCATCGAGGCCCGTATCAGAGGTGATGGACTCTTCTGGAGAGTCTAAGTGCTTCCTCTTGCACAGTCTCTTCCAAGGGACCATTTCTGAGGGGTACTCCGGGGAGGTTTCAGAAGAGTGCGGGGTGCCCTGTGTGGCATCATGAGGTCTAGGATCTCTGCATCCCTGTGGAAGTGGGGAAATAGAGGCAGACACTAGTGCATTTGTGGGAAGAACATTCGGAGATGACAGCAGAACTGCATGTGGAGACAGTACTCTCCTCATTACCTGAAAAGCCCCTGTCCCTGATCCAAGAAAGTCCCTGGATCCGAAGAGATCTAGGGAATTCCCGGAATCAAGGACGATGGACCGAGGCTGATGTAGGAGCCGAGCCCACCCAAGCTGATGCCCTGAGAGACAAAGCCAGATCTGACAACTGTCAGACCCGACTCGTTCCCCAGACTCGACTGGAGAATGTCAACCCCTAGAGTCCTCAAGTTCTGATGGAGCCGAGGACATTGGAGAAATGGTTGGATCCAAAGATCCTAAAATAGGTCTAAGATCTGAAGGTTCCACTATTATCAGTTCCGGACATTCCGGCTCTGAAGTTTGTGGTCGGATCGGAGGAGGAATCAGCGCAGAAGAGGAGGATGTGGTCGGATCCGAAGCCCTCTGGGTTGGATCCGATAACAACTTGGCCAGTGCTGGTGTCCTTAATAGCCACTGTACCACTCAATCCATGGCGTCATCGGATACGCTCATGGAAGACCGAGTTGAGGGGACTGGAGACTTGGTAGGCCGTAAAATGGGTGACCTTAGGGTCAGAGAGAATAGCTCCAAGACTGGGGACTAGCTCCAAATCTCAAATTCCATTGGCACCGAAAAAGCTGGCACCTGGGCTGTAGATTTGTCAGATCCGATAGACTTCGGATCTGGTGTGGAAGTTTTTGTGATCTTTTTTGATGGCTCCGATGGAGCACTGGAAGAGAGAGATCTCTTCTCAGACTTATCAGATTTTGCAGAAGGAGATTTGTTAGATTTGTGTAAACCTGGACCTTCTTGTATTGCCTCTGAGAAGGGGGGGGGGTCTTAACAGTCCTTTCAATATTAATTTGTTTTTCCTCTCCAGGAGTGCTCTGTGGCTAAAGGAATGACAGATAGAGCAAGACTCCTGGAGATGGACAGCTCCTAGACAACAGACACAAATTGTGTGTCTATCAGTCAACAACATTTTATGTCCAGATTTCTTGCATTTTTTAAAACCAAACTCCTTAGAAGACATTGTAACAAAGGACAGAGCTAGTTAGAGAAGCTATATATATATATATATATATATATATATATATATATATATATATATATATTTTAAAGAACTGAAGGGAGGGCAAAGCCCTCTAACTTAAATGAGCTATGCCTGGGAGACGGAAAAGGATATGGAAGGAAAAAGCTCTCTAACTTAAATGGACTAAGGGGATAGCAGTCCTAACTGAAACAAACTATTTGACTAGAAAAAACAAGCAGAAGGGAAACAAGAACCAGAGAGAGAGCTCTCTAACTTAAGCGGGCTAAATAAACTTTTAAAGAAAGGGCTGATAAGGAAAACAAGGCCAAATTGAAAGATGATGGCAGCAGGAAAAAAACACAAAATGGGGAAGTACACTAAGCAATACTGAAAGCTATTAATTTTAAACAATTAACAATGGAAATAAGCAACTTTTATGCAGTAGAGAAAAGTAGAAATGTTATACTTAGCCAGAGCTAGCAGAATGAGCACCCAATCTTATTTAGCGACAAACGAGATCTGGGGAGCTTTCCTTTTGTATGCTGGAATAGGGTTTAGCCACGAGCTAGTGGAAGACGTCGAGCTTGTATATAAAGGCCAAGTCGGATCCAAGGATCAGATCTGAACCCATCCTGGTAAGAATGAAGGTGAGATAGGGCAACAACACATCACATAGTTAAACATTTTGTGGATACAGGTGAAACAAGATGACAGTCTTTTGTATTGAAAGTGAAGTTGTCTCACAGGAAACTAACGGAACCTCTTGTTCAGACCTCAGACAATGATGTGCCAAATGGTGCCCATCATGTTTAATGACATGACCCCTTAACAATCATCACACATAATTTGATATACTAGTTGTAATCAGTGAAGTTGCTGAGGCCCGAGAAGGGACAGAACCACCCATGCCTTCAAAATAAGGAAGGGGCAGGAAGAGAACCCTCTGTCTCCTAAGAATCTTCACCAGTGGAGCTGAGTGGGGCAATAGTGCTTTGCATGTCCTCTTCTTCTTGTGAAGGGTTTCTCTTCTGTTTTTTTCTTTTTTTTGGGGGGGGGGGTAGTGAGCTTGGAAGGAAATCATGACATAATATCAAGGCTTACCTCTCTAAGCATTAAAATAGTAAAAAAAATATCAAATGTTATAAAGTCAAATGAGATGTCCTAACATAAAATGTGTAAGGATAAACTGAATTTTTTGGTGGCACACAGTGTACTCTTCACACCTTTACTACTTAAACATTCCCGTTCACAGAAAATGGAATACTTTTCCAGAATTAACTTTTCCCCAAAGCTATGCAACTACAAAGGTAGAAGCATTTAAGTTATGGGGTTTTACAGGATATAACCCAACAAGTAAGAGGTACCCTATAAAATAATTATTTACAAGTTTTAGGTCAGATAATCTAAATTAGAGGCTATGTAGTTACCATAACTTGGCATCTGTGTTGTCCATTTTCATTCTTCCTCACAAATGGGTCTAGGATCCGATCCTTGGATCCTACTCAGCCACATTTACAAGACTTAGGATCTGAATCTCAAGCTCCTCCCTCTGTCCATAATGCTCTGTCCCATCCCTAATTCCTCGGATTGAGTTTGCTGCCTTTCCACCCACTGTGTTATAAAAGGCAAAACAGACACAAGAAAGGACTGAGGCTCAAACCAGGAATGTGATGGTTCCAATATCATCCAAAAATCCTTCTAGGAAGGACAAGACCGGGGAATGGTTGCGAGGGAAGGTGAGGAAGAATGAAAATGACAACACAGGTGCCAAGTTATGGTAAGTATATAACTTCTAAATCTGATATCCTTTCCATTCTTCCTCAGAAATGGGTCAGAGTCCCGAGCTACTTAACTCTCGGGAGACCCTCAAGGAAGGCATGCCAGAGCACTGTCAAACCAAAGGAAGCTCTGTTTGTGGAGACAATGTCTAATTTGCAATGTATAACAAAGGTACAAGTCTTTGAACCAAGTAGCTGTAGTGTAGATATCATCATTGGAAGTTCTTGAGGAGAAGGCAGAGGAAGTAGCCATAGATCTAGTGGAGTGTGCTCTAGGAGGATTAGGCAACTCCAAACCCTTTTGAGAATAAATCAGTGAGATACAATTGGTAATCCATTTGGCCAGAGTAATTTTGGATACTATCAGAAACAACTCGGAGTCAAGTATATCTTGTTTTATTACAAAACACTCTGGCGCCTCGGCTTATACTAAGCCTTCAAGGAGTAAATTTACAATGTTACTAATTCATTTTTATACTCACTGACATCAAATAAAACATTTAATCAATCAATCAAACAAACTATTCAATTTATCTAAAAACATACATATAAACAATTTCATTTAAAAACACATCTTTATATATAGAGTGTTTTGTAATAAAACAAGATATACTTGACTACGAGTTGTTTCTGATCATATCTACTCAGCGTTTGTTGTATATTGGATAATTTTGGATACTGCCTGACCCAAGTGGTTATGGGAAAAGGATACAAACATCTGATCAGACTCCCTGTATGGTTTTGTTCTGTGAAGATAAAAACGTAATTGTCTGTGGGCATCAAGAAAGTGCAGCATATATTCACCTTTATTTGTAAAGCCTGGAAATAAAACTGGTAATTGTAGAAACTGGTTAATGTTATTCTCTGTGGCCACTCTAGGCAAAAGGAAGGGTTGATTCATAGAGATACTTTATCCCTATGGAAATAATGTAAGGAGGCCTAGCAGATAAGGCCTGGAGTTCAATTATTTTTGCTTAACTGTTAGCTACCAAAAATATTGTTTTCCAAGAAAAAAACTTCATGTCACATTTGTCCACCAGTTCAAAAGGTTTCAGAGTTAATCCCTGAAGGACCACTGCCAAATCCCAATGAGGAAAGGAATCCTTTAGTGGAGGTCTAAGGAGGAAAATTCTCTTCATGAAAGCTTTGCATAATCTGGAAGATGTCAGAGAAAGTAATTCATTTCCAGCAAGGACATTGGATATGGCTGCTAACTGAAGTTTAATAGTAAAAAAGCTAGCCATTTCCTTAAAAAGAGTAGCGAGAGAAAAGAAGAATATCTGAAGTAGGTGCTGAAAGGAGATCAATATTCTGCTTGGAAGCCCATAAGGAAAATCTTTTCCATTTGCTTCTGTAAACTTTCTTGGTGGAGGGCTTCTGGGAGGCCAAGATAATATAACGAACTGGGAAAGTGAGCTTGGATGGTCTTACTATCCCTGCAAGTGGAGAAACCATATGGTCAATTGGAGGGCATGGAGATTGGGATGTTGAATTCCCAATGGATGACATAAGAGATACTGAGTGGGTTCTAGTATCCATGGAGGATAATTCAAGTGAGACCAGAAGAAGGGGAAGGGTGGAAGGTTGGTATAATGGTTAAGGTGTTTGCCTTACAGACACAAGGTACACAGTTTGATTCTCACAGGGGGTAACTGACTAGGCTTAAAATTGCCCACAAGGGCAGTTAGCCTAGTACTAATCTATGAACCTCTATGAACCTAATACCTGTTGAGGCCAGAAAGGGGCAACAAGGATGACTGAGCTCTTCAGCCTGCATGCCTTCTATAGAAACTCTGAGATCAGCAGAAGAGGGGGGTAAGTACAGAGGAGACAGGGGGGAGGGGGATCATGAATCAGAATATCCCTCAATGACTCCCCGGAGGGGGGAATTAGAACAAAGTACTTGCTGCACTTGTTGCTGAGGGGAGAGGCAAATAGGTCACAGCAAGGCTGGCCCCAACAGCTGAAGATCATATTTGCTACTGTTTGATTGAGGGACCATTCATGAGAAATCAGGATGGACCTGCTGAGTTTGTCCGCCAGTGCATTGGTTTGCCTGGTAGGTGTGTTGCAATAAGAAATTGGTCTGAAGAGATCACCCATTCTCAGACCCTCATGGCCTCTCAGCACAATAGGTACGAACGTGTTCCTTGTTTGTTGATGTCCCAGACTACTGACATATTGTCCATATGGACTGCAACAGTCCCTAGAGGAAGAATGTCCTGAAAGACTTGCAGCGTTAATAGGACTGTTCTCATCTCCAAGATACCACGTGCCTTGGACCAACTTTCACATGAAATGCTCCCTCAACCCCAGTTGGGAAGTTTCCGTGGTCACTGTGGCTATTGGGGGAGGAAGACAGAATGGTCTGCCCAGAAACAGGACATCTGACTGGATCCATCATCAAACATGACATTCGCAAATTGGGGTGAGTTTTATGGGAAATGATAGAGGCTGGTAAAGAATGGACCACTGTATTACCAGTGTCCATTGAAGGATTCACATAAAGAATCTTGCTAGAGGAACTAAAAGAATGGCAGCTGACACTGACCCAAGATATTGTAACACTAGTTTTGCTGGAGGGGATGGACAAGACAGTAAGTCCTGCTCCTGGTTTCTCAAATATGTGATATGACGAAGAGGTAATGATGCCACATGAGTCATAATATCCGGCTGAGTTCCTATAAATTCCAGAATCTCTATAGGAGTCAGCTTCAATTTGGCAAGATTTAATGTAATGCCTAGGGAGCTGGAGATCTGAAGCAAGTAATCCCTGGTTTGTAGCAGTTGATGCCTGGTTGGGGCAGTGAGGAGCCAATCGTCAAGACTGGAAAATAGCTGGAATCCTTTGAGCCTCAAGTCATCCGCCACAACTGCTGTGCATTTGGTGAACACCCGGGAGGTGTGGTGAGTCCAAAGGGCAATGCTCTAAACTGATGGTGACTGGCTCCCAGCTAAAATCGCAGTTGTCTCCTGGAGTGCCTGTCCATCTTGATGTGATAGCACACATCCTGGAGCTCTATAGAGCACATCCAATCATCCTCACACAGAAGAGGCAGGATGGACTGAACTGTAACCATTCGGAACTTTGACTTCTTTACATATTGATCCAAACTGCTTAGATCCAGATTTGGTCTTAGGTCCCCTGTTTTCTTTAACACTAAAAAGAAGCAGGAGTAAGTTCCAAATCCTATCTGTTCGAGTGGGACTTCCTGGATGACTCTTTTTTTTGTAGCAGCATTTGAACTTCTTGAGCTGCGTGTTCCCTCTGACTGGGTGGAACATCAGGGAGTTTCTTCCTTTGGACAGGAGCTGTAATAGAAAAGGGTATGTAGTAACCTCTGGATATGATTTTTAGCACCATACATTTTTTGTGACATTTGTCCAGATGTCCAGGCGCAAGAAGAAATGACCCCTGACAGCTTCCAGATTTGGACAGTCAGGCAACACTTTAGGAGCGCTGGTAGGGCCTATCTGAGAAGGAGTCTCTGAAACCTTGGTCTTGTGGACACCCTCTGCCTCTGGGGTGATTTCTGCCACTGAAATCTCCTCCTCTGCCTCTGGAGGAAGTGCCCCTGCATGAGTCTTGAAAAGGTCCCTGAGATTTTCAAAACCGCATTTTCGTCCCATTTTGCTGGTTTCTAGAGAACGTTCGTTGAGGGGTAAAAAACTTGATTCTAATGGCCGACAGGGTCTTTCCCTCCTGCTCGCTGATGGTGAATGTATCGTTCACTGATGGCCTGAACAAGGAGGATCCATCAAAGGGGGCATTAACAAAGGACGCTTTGAAGGGTTTCACAAAGTTGCACATCCTCATCCAGGCATGTTTCCTAATGTCTGAAGCACCCTCTGCTGTGTGGGAGATTAGCCTCATCAATGAACTGGGAATAGAAGAAAGAGTAACCAACTGAGGAGAAACCTTTTTGAGATCCTCCACAGACATGGACTCAGTGAGAGAATTTGAAAGCTCTTTGATCAAATCTCTCTAAGTGAGTAAAATGTGCCAGGTAATTTATCAACCTCACTGTAAAGGTGGCTGAGGCATAGATGCGCTTTCTAAATCTGTCCATCAATCTGGTGGATGGACAGAGGAGCTCTTCACAGTTAGCTCCTCCTTAGTGGCTGCTGCCACAACTATGGCATCAACGGGGACACCCTGACTCCAGTGGAGTTTGTCTGAAGAAGGAACTAAGAATTTGTCTGGGCATTTGGGAATGGACTCAACAGTGTCTGGTTCCTTGCAAGCCTGGAGGGAAACTAGATCAATAAATCCATCCACTGGGGGGGGGAGGGGGTTCACCCAAGATGTAGATGGGCCAGCCCCGAAAGGCTCCAGGAACACTGACT
Organism: Protopterus annectens; assembly: GCF_019279795.1. Lineage (NCBI taxonomy): Eukaryota > Metazoa > Chordata > Ceratodontiformes > Protopteridae > Protopterus > Protopterus annectens. The sequence continues at coordinate 867,348,789 of NC_056737.1, read as the reverse complement.
CCTCAAATGAAGGAATTTGGGAAGATCAGCTGCACTTCTGCTTGAGGATTTCCAGGATGTCCACAAAGGAGACATCGTCTGGTGGCAATCAGGGGGATCCTCCTCCCTCATCAAAATCAGTGTCTCCCATGACAGACTCCATAGGAGAATCTATGTGCCTCCTCTTGTATGTTTTCTTCTGCAGTACCTTCTCCATGGGGTGTTTGGGGGAAGTGTTGGAAGAAGGGGGAATCCCTCTGGGGAATAAGTGTGGAGGCTTCTTGTAGTTGGCTGACCTTGAGGAGCAGAAATGATTGGCTCAGAGCTTGGACCTGATGAGGGGTGAGGGGGTAAGATCCAAGATATGACAGGATGGGTCTCTATGCAAAAATGAGGCCCTTTCTACTACCTGAAAGGCTGATGGACCCAGGAATATCTGTTGCCCCCTCCTTAGAGCTGAGGCTGCTGAGGATGGGAAGTCAGGGGCGATCCCAGATCCGAGCCCTTTAGAGACAGAACTGGACCCAAGCTGTCAATAGACGAGGCACCTAGGGAAAGGGATGAATATGATAAAGTAGGAGCTGAACCCAACCCCTCGGACCAGACACCAACTTCCAGGATGCAAGACCTGCTCTGATCTGAAGGTATTGGAGTAGGGCTGGTCATGGAAACCATTGGATTCCAGGAAGAGAGCTTTCTCGGATCTAACGACGACTCTCTTGGGGAACTTGGATCCTGGAACTCCAAGACCACAGTTGGATCGGAGAAGGAGACAGTATTGGCTGGGCAAGTGCACTCACGGATCTGAGACAGGATGGAGTTGGCAGGACCACCATCTGGATCTGAACTCTGAGAAATCTCTGCATCATCCTGTCCATATCTTCCTCAGTCATGCTCCTAGAGGATCTGGATGAAGGGCTGGAATGCTTCATAGGGGTTTCAAACAAATTTGAGGGTACAGCCAGAGAAACAGCCTTTAACACAAATTCTGGTGACTGGCTCCTAGCTGTCACATCCATGGGTCTGGGATCTGAGTAGGAGGTAGATGATATGGGAGAGCTGGTGATGGTTATCATGCCTGCTGGATCCAAAGAGACCTGTGGATCTGAGAGAAGTGGAACTGTCTTAATATTCAAAAAGATCGGATCCAAAGTCTTTCTAAGTTTTTCAGGAGGCTCTGGTGAACCCCTTGGAGACTTCTGTAATGCTCGTTTCTTTAAGTCTGTGCTGCCATAATAAGATTTAGAGGGGATTTGAGCCCAAGGTGAAGATGAAGAAGAGGCTGGTAGAAAGCCCTTTAATATTAGCTTATTGCACCAGCTGGATATGGCCTTGGGGTTAAAAGTGGTATATATCTCACAGACTGACTTCAGATGCTCAGGCCCCAGGCAGTAAGCACACTTCTTGTGGGCATCCGAATTGGGATCTTATGCCTACAAGAAGTTGTTGTTGTTGTTGTTGTTGTGTCTTTTGGCTTTTCCCGGTTAGGGGTCGCCACAGCGGAATTCCGGTCCTCTAATGATTGGCAGTAGATTTTTACATGCCGAGTTGCCAGCCCTGACGCACAACCTTCAGCAAAGGTACGCCCATTCAAGCACTTCTCCACACAGAAGACGCTTTAGTTGAGAATCGAACAGGACAACGTCTTACTGTGAGGCGACAACACTACCGCAGCACCACCACCGCTATGTCCACAAGAAGTGCATTTCTTAAAACCGGTGGCCTTTTCAGACATGTCTACAACACCAATAAAGAACTGTACCACAAAAAAAAACACATTTTAAGAAATAAGAGCATATTATACCATGACCCCCCCAAAACGTGCATGCTGATTGGCCAGCGTGCCCGTTGTAAATCGAGTTATACTAATGGAAAAAGGTCCGGTCGCCCAGACTTTTTTCCATTAGTATAACTCGGTTTAAAACACTGTCTCGCTATGTTAAATGGGTTTAACATAGCAAGACAGCTTTAAAATAAGCAACGGAGATCTCCGTTGCTTATTTTAAAGCTGTCTCGCTATGTTAAACCTATTTAACATAGCGAGACAGTGTTTTAAAAAAAAAAGCAACGGAGAAAGCAAGATCTCCGTTGCTTTTTTAGTGTTTCGCTATGTTAAATGAGTTTAACATAGCGAGACAGTTTTAAAATAAGCAACGGAGATGTCCGTTGCTTATTTTAAAACTGTCTCGCTATGTTAAACTCATTTAACATAGCGAAACACTAAAAAGCAACGGAGATCTTGCTTTCTCCGTTGCTTGCTCACAGCTCTGATGTACTGCGCAGGCGCGCAGTACATCAGAACTGCCGCGGATGCCAGACATCTGCGGAAGGGCAGTAAACAGGCATTATACTATGCCATTATTTAAGAAAAGTAATAGTTTCTTTTCTTAAATAATGTCATATAATAGCAATAACCACTTCTGGGTGTGGGTAATGCTAAATTTACCACGGTTGGCTTTGTTTGGTCCCTCGGCCCTCGGGACCAAACCACGCCAACCGTGGGTAAATTTAGCATTACCCACACCCAGGCGTGGGTTATTGCTATAATAACTACATGCTCTACCTGGAGTCCACACTTACACAGAGCTAGCAAAAACAATTTAAACATACTCCTAAAACATAGAAAAGATTTTTTTATACTAATAAGGGTGATAAAGATATAAGATGTGCCAAACAGGCACTAAAGGAAGAAAAAGCACACCCTAATGCCATTGACTTCCTATATATCAAAAACAGAGAGGAGGAGAGAAGAAAACAGTAACTACAATATTTAAACAGTAAAAAAAAAAACAAAAAAAAAACTAAGAACAGATAATCCAAAGCTAATAAGTTTATAGAAACAAATCACTCTCCCTGCTTGAGATCAGATCTGCGTTTTAACATGATGGTGGCAAATGAGATCTTGGGAGTTGGGGATGGGACAGAGCATTGTGGGTAGAGGTAGGAGCTTGAGATTCAGCTCCTAAGTCTCATAAATGCAGCTGAGTCAGATCTGAGGATCGGATCCTAAACCCATTCATGAGAAAGAATGAGAAAGACAACATTAGATATGGTTTTATACTGTTTTAATCTTTAATTTTTTGGTATTTTATCGCTCAAGAAAAGGGAAATCAAATTTGTCATGATTCCACTAAGAAGGCCTAGACGAATAGAAAGTTAGTGAGGTGTCATAAATATCTTCCACAGTGGTCAGTGTCTGGTTTTACCTTTTTTGCCCTCAATCAACGCCATGGCTCACTTTTCTGCATCCAACTGGCTAATGGGGGAGGGGCAACAGCAGGCCCACTGTTTCCCTAGACAAGATGGCAACCCTACAGCCCATCTGTACTCGAGAGAACTTTATCAGCCTATTCATTCTCCTTGGAGGCAAGTCATCTGTGAGGTAGAGGGTTGTCCTACCAGTCATATGAGTCCCGTCACTCAACCTAAACCCACCAGGTAAGGACTGATGGTTTTGTATATGCTGCCGCTGCTCTAGGTAGTCTGAAGGAGTGCTTCCAAAAGCAGCTACATGCACTCTTGGCTTACAAGGAGCACAAGTCACTGACCCAACAACTGCTACATGAAAATGCCTCAGTAATTCTAGGGTCAGTTATTTATCAGGCCACACTGCCTCCTTCACCTAGAATTGCCAAGCTGGCAGTGGTATTTCTCTCCTGCCTGATGTATCTTTGCAGATCTTCCACTAAGTTCCGGAAAGCCACTCCAAAGAGGATCATGTTCAAGAAGGAAGCATTCAGAATAGTCCACCACAGCTCATACTTAAAGGAGGAGTGGCTGAGAAATGCTGTTTAGTTTAAACTAATCCCTGAGCCTGTTGTCCTAGCAACAGCAATAGGACAGTCAAAATTACACTGAACCTTGTAAAAGTTCACTAAGGAGGCCAGCCTAGCACAGGGGAATAGACAGTATGGTACTCGATTCATCAAGGCGTGCCCCTGTGTAGACCAAATGATATGATAAGAATATATCTGTTTAATCTGAACATCTTCCTCAGTCAGCATGCATCACAGGCTAATTCCCAAATAGTTAACCTCCCTATCAGGTGGTAAGAACAGAAAAGACATCCAAGAGGAAAAGGTTCAGAGGGCTTAGTCGTGATGTAGCAAAGTACCAAAGAAAACTCAAATCCTGAAATCACGGTGCAAACAATATACTTGGTGAAGGTGTGAACTCATCTCAATGAAGGCACTTTTCAAGTAACATGAAAGCAGTTAGCTACAGAATATAGACTGCATCCACCAGTACCTCCCTCCTGTTAGTCTGTACAAAGAACAGCAAAGAGAAACTATGTTTTTTGATGTGGCAGACAATCTGATTTCCAGGATGCATCACTCCCGAAAAAGTCAAGCCAGATAATACTCTTAAATCCTCAACTCTTAAAAAGCATAGAAGAAGTGGCTTAGGGAGTTTACCAGTACATTCACTTCACCCAGAATGTGAAATACTGACAACATGAATACCAGAGAAGCCAAGATGAGCATCCCACCGTGGTAGCAAAGGGGTCTGTCAGTGGGACCTGCAAAAGATTTGGCTGTAAGAAAAGAAGACAGACGTTTTGACTAGCAAAGACTGTCCACTGCTCCATGACTCGATGACAGTGTGTGATATCAGGAGAAGATATGTCAGTATGTGGTGAACCTGTAGTCACTGACACCTCACAGTCCACTTCAATATCCAAACAACCAGCTGTGCAAAAGGCGAAATGGAAACTATGGCAACCACCAATCAAAGAAAAAGCAGGAGGGTCCATGCCTGGACCATTCACTAAGCCCTCACTTAGGCTGCTAAAGACACGACCTCCTGGGTACTCTCTGTGAACATGAACAAGCACTGAATAAAACAGCCCTCTGAGGCAAGCTCAGAGAGGAGTTTTCCCAGTTTACAATCACCGCAAAGGACTGGAGTCATGTGTGTCCACTTCAGGAATACCATTAAAGAGTCCTAAAAAAGGTATATGAACACATGTGATTCTTTCTCTTTTAAGGTCTCTCTCATCAAAGCTAGCAACTTTATGAACACTCTTCTGTGCAGAGGGAAGAGCAACTAGTAGCACTTTATATTGAAAGTAGTGTCCACCGAGAGTGAATCAAAGCAGCTTTCTCTGCAGGTACAAGACACTGATACGGAACAAGGCATTTTTCATATCAAGTGATGTTACCCAGGCACACTGTGACAGCAAAGGCAAGATCCCCTGAAATGTATCCATCTGGAACTTGAGGTATAATGAACCTGCTGAAGTTGCTAAAGTCCAAGATAGGACAGAAGCCTTCTGACCCCTTCAGATTTAAAAGCAAGAGGGAGTAGAACTCTTATTCTAATTCCAGAGGAGGGACAGCTTCTGCAGACCATTCGCAGAGTAGTGTCTGGGCCTGTTCTAACAGCTTTGTGTAGATCCATTACACTACACTTTGCGGAGTGTTAACTGATCAATATTTCTACTTGGCAACTTAAATGTGCTGATGTTGAGCTTGTTGATCATGGTTCTCCTTAGAAAACCACTGACAGTTGGATTTCTGCTTGCACACTGGCAAGGATTCAGTGAATTTGACATTTACTCCATGACTATGTAACTGTGGAGTCAGAATATTTAAGTAAAGGAGTATGCAAGGGGCTACAAAATGTTTATTTTATTACTAAAATTTAACTTACTTCAAGGTTAAATATTTTTTTCAATCCAGTTAAACTTTCATCTAGCTGAAATTCAGGGAAATATAAGGAAAGTGCGGTGATCACGTCTTTGAGAAAAATCCTTTTATGGTGTGGATTTAACAGTTCTTAAAACATAGCTGTTCAAGAAGAAGCAAAGAATCCACTGGTCCTTGTTGATAACTTGTCAAACATAGAAACCCACTCCCCCCATTCAGGGGATAACCCTAAATGATATGAATGTGATTTTTGGGTGAAAAGAATTATCTTATTGGTCAACTTTGGTGGCCCTACAACAGTGAGATATTAAAGATCATCTAATGCTTTAGGTACCTCCTTGTCCTGTGGTGGGCTTGTTCTTGACAGGGACACCAATGTATAGAAGAAGGAGATTATGGGGTTTCTTGAGAACCCCACCATACTGATGTCTTTCTTCTTTTGCAGGATGTCAAGCACCAGGTTTTGTGAAGGCTGGTGAAACAGAACCTCCATTCAAAATCTAGCATCTAAGACTGCCTGCCTGAGCTCATCCTTGAGACAGGAGAGCCTCGGCTACACCTTTCAATGCAGGCATAAGCCAGAATCCACTGCCACAGCCATGGCAACATCCCAGTCAAAACTGCATGAGTCATATGGTAATTACTGCACAAGCAGTACACAGTCTTGACTAGATCTTCCTCGAGTCAAGAATCAGTAAAAGCTAAAAGCATTTTCCTGCAATGGATCTAGTAGGGTGGACTTCAATCTGAACAGGTAAGGCAAAAAGGAGAAAAGTCAACACCATGCTTGATGATTTAGACTCCTTATTTGGCAGCAAAACAGTAAAATGTTGTAACTTTTGGTTTCTATACTGGACTGAACAGCTCACAAAGGAGTTCCCTCTTTGATGCCTGTTCAGGATTCCCTATCATTCAGCTGTGAGCTTATTGTGAGCATCCACTTTCTTAGGAGCAGAATATGGGTCATGCCAAGCTGCATATATACCATCCTTGATGATGGGAACCATAGTGAGATAATCCATTGTTCCTCCTTCTTCTTTCATAAATATTCATAGCTGTTTATGGTGAAAGGAATGGGGACCACAGGACAGTCCAAAGTAGGCTTCATGAGCATTTAGGCCTTTCCACATGAAAAGCTATCTGAAGGGAAACTGTAGTTTGGGAAAGGACTCTTTGACCTTACTGTTTCAGAAACAAAAGGTTCCAGGCCCTCTAAATCCCAATAGGAAGAAGAGAGGAAGGGAGGCTTGCACCCCTCCAGCTTCAAACTGGGCATGCCTGTGCATGGAGTATATGCATGCAGCTAAATGTGAAATATGTGGGCACTGACTGTTAACATACCAGTGTTAAGGATGTGCCTACCAAAAGTAACATGGCAGCTTAGCAGGACGTAATGGGCCTGCTGCTGGCTTCAACTCATCGTCGACGGGTGCACTCATGCACCCATGAAGGGAGATATACAAATGTTTTGAAGTCTAAGGACTGATCCATGATCTCTGAAATACAAGGACTTATCTTCAACCTGGGCCACAAAGCTATGCTGGATCCAGGGGCAAACCAGGTTAGAAGGCTCTTCACTGTCAATGCTGTTAATGAGCTATGGTCAGGTGACCAATGAGGCTTAGCCAGACAAGGGCAAGGTATGCTTCACCTAACTGACTTGGGGAATTAGGCATTGCTTTCAGCACTAAACATATCCCCACAAGGTGCATGCCAAGGGTGTTTCTCTCTGAAGCCTCTTGTCATCTGGCAATCTGAATGACTAGAGTTAATTCAATTTATTTATTTATTTATTTTTTATTTTTATTTTACATTTGTTGACCGGGCTAGTCTAACTGGATACATGTCCATTTTCAGTAGAGGCCCGGGGAGAAAAGCTCCAAGCATAAGAATAACAATATAACAAAAGCAAATAAGTAAAATAGAGTAATAAAGCAACAGTACCATAGTAACATAGGTAAAATGAGAAAAGCACATGGGACTAACAAACAGTGACTAGAAAACATTTAGGCAAAAGCTAGACCAGACATAAACAAGCAAATGCACTAGACAGCACCAGGGCAATTGCAGAAAGAACAAAGTTCCCAAATCCTATCAAATTACTAAGAATAAAACAAGAGGAGAGAAATAAGTTTTGGAGGCAAGAGGGAGGGCTAGGGTTGAAATAGGAGTGAAATACAGGTTTCAGTCTGGGTTAGCACAAGGACAGAGCCACTTAGTTTTTAGATGTTCTTTTGTTTGGTTTTGAATTGAGAAGCAGATGCTAGTGTAGATAGTTGAGGAGGGAGCTGATTCCATTTTTTTCCTATAGTGTTTGAGAAAAGAGAGTCACCAGCTTTGTTGTTTGATTTAGTTAAGGAGACAAGTAGTTTATTTGCAGAACATAGTGTAGCCAGGTTTTTATATGGAGAGATCAGATTAGAGAGGATGGGGGTATTGTTTGGGTGGTATAAGATCTTTTGTGTCATAAGTAACTGTTGACAGAGTATATGGTTCTGTAATTCTAACCATCCTAGTTGTTTAAGGTTAAGGCAGTGGTGTGTTTTAAAGGGAGAGCATGTGATGAATCTAGCAATACTATTATAGCAGGTAGATAGTTTGGAGATGTTGTTTTTTGAAAGGTTGGTATATATAGCAGAGGCATAGAAAAGGGTAGAAATGAGGTGAGTTTGTGCGATAGTTTGCCTGGCTGAGGGTGTAAGGAAGGGTTTGATTCTGTAGAGGGTACCACGCTTTTCTGTTAACAGTCTTTATGGTGGAGTTAATATGGTCATCAAAGTTAAGATGATTGTCGATTGTGACACCTAGTAAGCGGGTGGTAGTATCTGGTGCTATATTAGTAGCATTATTGGAGGTTATAGAGAAGAATGGAGTGGGTGACTTATGAGTTGGTGTAAAAGTAGTAGTTTTGTTTTCTTTGGATTCAGGAGAAGACGATGTTGCATGAACCAGTTTTCTACTTCTTGGAATACAGTTTGGGTTAGGGATTGGAGTGAGGGTATATTATTGGTAGTACAGATTAAGGTAGAGTCATCTGCATATTGGATGCAAGTGGCGTGGGGTATGTTCAAGTGGAGATCTTTAATAAATATGGAAAAAAGAAGTGGACCTAAGATTGAGCCTTGAGGGACTCCAATATTAACAGGAAGTAAGGAAGACAAATTGTTATCCCAGAGTACAGCTTGCTGTCTATTTTGAAGATAACATCTGAACCATTGTAATGCTTGTAGGTCGAGAGAAAGGTGCTTTAGTTTTTCAAGAAGTAGGGTATGATTAACCATATCAAAGGCTTTTGACAGGTCTAAGAATAGTGCAGAGGAAAAGGAGTTATTATTGCGTTTTTTGTTTATAGTGTCAGTGAAGGAGAGAAGAGCAGTAGTAGTACTATGAAATGGTCTAAAGCCATGTTGGCAGTTGGCTAGTAGGTTGTTTTGTAGAAGGTGGTTAAGAATTTGTTTGTGAATACATTTTTCCATTATTTTGGCTAATGGGGAGAGTAAGGCAATAGGTCGGTAGTTAGAGAGGTCAATTGAAGTTCCACCTTTGTGTAGAGGGATAATATGTGATATTTTCCATAAGGTAGGGATTTTGCCTTCAGTGATGGTTCTGTTAATCAGGATAGATATGGGGTAGTCAATGGCCTGTGCAGCAATCTGTAGGTATTCAGATGGGAGATGGTCAGCGGATGGGGTACAAGGTTTTAGTTTGGTAAGAAGTTTGTAAATAAGAGCTGTTGGAACAGGGTGTAAATGAAAGGTTGGGGAAGAAGTATTAGAGGTATTCAATTGTGAAGCAGGTAAAGGTGGTAGAGAGTTTGCTAGAGATTGAATGGCTTCTGTAAAGTATTTATTAAAGGCATTAGGGATTAGGTTGGAATTATTTTGGTTGAAACCTACAGGGGTGGGAGTAGTAGTGTTTCCTGGCTGAAGAAGTTTATTAATTCCTGACCAGAATTTTTTTTGGTGTATGTTGTGAAGTTTGTTGGAGGTTTAGGTAGAAGTCTTTTTTATCCCTAAGGGTATCTCTCTTGGTAGCATTTCTTAATTGTTTGAAGAGAAGGTGATCAGATGGGCATTTGGTAGTTCTCCATTTAGCCCAAATCAATCTACTGCTAATTGATTGACAGAGTGCAAAATACTGGAATTAGTACGTCATCTAAAGAACAGAGTTACCTCCAGTAGGGTATAACCACTGTTCACACTTCATTTCTTCAGCCATTTGATGGTATGTCACCAGAGGACTGCATAGGTTCATAGGTTAATATTAGGATGACAGTCTGGTGGACCATTCGTAAGCTTGCCACAAGATCCTTTTCAGAATTGACCAAAACATGAATTAATACCAGACCCAGTCAGAATGGGGTACATTATACATAGTTTCAACCTCTTTCCATAGAGAGGAATGACTGGTAGTGCACTTACACTGCACATCTACTTTTCCAGATGCAGATGTGGAAGGGATCTTCTTGACACTTCCTGAATTGCAAATTGTCAATCACTGCCATTCTTTGAACACCAAAATTAGCCAGAAGCTTCTCCATCCTAATACTTCATGTATTTGGAGTGAAATGCTAGTGCTTTACATAATGCTCTTCTCTCATGCAGGAGAGAGACAGAGAAAGAGAGTGCATGTGTAGGTCCTCACTTATAATTAACCAGTCACACAAAATCTTAAGAATTTAGATACTGAAGGAATGAATTATTCCATGGCAAGTCAAGTCCGAAATGCAAAGTATGAACTGATTGCAAAAAAAAAAAAAAAAAAAAAAAAAATGGAAAATTCAGGAGCTAAGCAATCTCTCTCTCTCTTAGCATGGTATATGACATTCTGGCATATAGCAAAAAAAAAAAAAAAGACTGCAGCAAACATAGAACAGCTATAATATAAATTAAAACACTATATATGTTATCAGGATGGGTATTTTTAAATTAAAATAAAGAAACAGTAAGTGCGTTCATCATCAGGCCATGACTTCATCAGACTCTAGATGAAAGGACCACCCAGGCAAAGGGGATAGCAAAAGACAAATTAGGGCCCACTTAGGAGGACTCCCTTAAAGAACAAATGATATGGAGAGTACATATCTGATGTATATGATAATGTGGCTCTCCACTGCAAATCTACAATTAGGAAGAATTCTAGGCAACATAAACAAACTTCAGGAAGAGAAACCAGAAGAAAGCCAAAAGGCAAAAGCCCAATAGGCAAAGTCCTGCAGGAAGCCAAACTCTATTTCATGGCCTAAACCCTAATGCCTGGTGACAGGGAGAATTACGGACCAGATAGCAATTCAGGAAGACAGGGCTTTCACAGTAAATACCAGCTATTCCATCCTTGAAGCAGCGCAGATGAATGGCTGTTCGATCATACAGAACTCATTCATCCACTCCAGGTATAACCTAAGTTAGTGGGTCATGTCCATGGTGAGGAGGAGTCTTTCTTCCTTGGTTTATGCCCCAGAATGAAAACAAAAATATAGTTTATGGACTAGTTTAAGGAAAATGCTGTCATCACTTTCAGAAGGATATGTGGGGTGGTTCTAAATGGACACCCAATTATTCGGAAAGACAAAATATGGGTCTCTATTTGTAAGGGCCTGAAGTTTTAAAATCCATGAAAAACGATAACGTCCACCAGAAAAAAATCTTCCTAGACAAAAACTTTCAAAGCAATGGAACCATTAGACTCAAAAGCGGGAAAGCCCATCAAGTATGGAATTCAAGGTCTAAGGAGACAACGGATTCTACAAAGGAGGGAAGAGTTGAGATAACAGAATATTTTTAAAGAATTGCTTGAAGCTTGCTCTATTCTACAGTCCTATTATCCACAAAAATATAATGCCCAGAAACAGCTGACACATGCCCCTGAGACCCATATCATAAAGGTTCCTAAAGGAGATCTGAAAGACCGTATGCTGATTGGGGACAGCATAGGATACTTTACTGCCCAAATAGAGAACTAGTGCCACTTAGAAGAAGAAGAAATCTAAGCAGCAGAAGGCTTTCAAGTGGCTTAAATCATCCCTGAAATGTTATACCAGCTACAGGTTCTAATGAGTTCAGGAAATGTAGGCCATAAGACATGTCCTGAAGTAGAGTAGCTGTCATCCAAACTGGGAAGTGTACTCTCATGACTTGTGCTGGGAAACTTCCATACTGTTAATGAGAAATTGTCACTACGCAAATTTACCCTACTTTTTATAACTTTCTCTCTTCTTTTCTTTTTGTTGCTTAATTGAGCTTTTGTTGCTTCCTTGACTCATCTCTCAGCTCCTAAAAACTTGAAATCACACCCTTCTCAGCCATTGACAACAAGGATGTAGACGGGTCATTCTTCTTTGAACTTTGTGATGCACAGAATCAAAAAGAAATGTGTATAGAAATCTCCCTTGTCAAAGTGAAAACTCATCCACCATCAACTCTCCCATGTCCTGATGCAGAAAGAAGAAACAAAAGCCACATTATTCCATGTAGCAAACAGAATAGTTACTAAGATGTTCCATTCCAGGAAGCCTCTGTCTAGACAAAACTACCAAATCTTCTCTCTAAGACAGGACTGAAGCAGCACCTCAGGGAGTTCACAGCAAGCTTAGAAACACTGGGATTTGAATTGCTGAAAAACTGATGATAATGTTTATGGCCTGCTATCACATTTATCTATCTCTATATACGGGGCATGACAGTAGCCACCCTACTGGATTTGAAGCCACACTACATCAGGAGGAGCTGCAACTTTGCTTCCCCTTCCGAACCAATACATCAAGAATCACTGCCCTCACCTCTAACTGGTTGATGTGGTGCCCCTAATCTGTGGAGACCAATTCTCTTTGCACTGAGAAGGAAACAAAGTAGGTTCTCCACACCATCCCACCAGCAAATTATTCAATATCAGAATCTGCAACAGTTTCAACTGCAGGAAAAGAAACTCTACAATGAATCTTGTGGAGACTGTCCAGCACTCTACAGTCTATCAAAAATGGTCTGACATCAGAAGAAGATTCAACAGCATGTGTTGACTATGCAGCTACTGACAGCAACATCTGTATCCTCAGGTTTGTGAAAGCATTCCGAAGACAATGGCCATCAACAAGCACAAAAACTTCAAGAGAATCAAAGCCTAGACCTCCCATTGCCTCTTAAACCAAGCTAGCAAAGACAAAGAAAACTACTATCCATCAATCAATTCATATTTTCAACTATTAACTCTATAACGCCAATAGAACTAATATCAACTGCTAATGGTTTCTCTCTTCTTTTCTTTTTGTTGCTTCCTTGACTCATCTCTTAGCTCCTTATCTCTCTTTATCTCTTCCTCTCTATTCATTAAGTCCCTTCTTCTATCGTTCCCATTAGTCCTTTCCAGCTTATACTAACACATAGTTCTTTTTTTAATAACATTTTTATTAAATCATATAATAAAACCATTCAGAATAATAGCACAAATAAATAGTGTTAACTTCACCAACCAAGCTAACTGAGTTACTTACAAACATATATAGACAGAGATAATAAAAAAATCAACGGTTAGCCTGTTTGATGATATAAGCAACAGGTCCTAAAAACATACTTTCATTTAAAGCAATTATGTTTCACTTATAACTTCATCACTAATGGCTCTTATGTCATATCTCTACAAAACATGATTAGGGTAGTGTGTCAGATCATGCACTACATGCAAATAACTAAACTGGATCTAAAAGATGCACCCATGTTTTCCATTTATGGAGGAATTAATGTTTTTTATTTGCTTGTATTGTCATGTCCTCCTGCTCCATCACTCCTGAAGCATGTTTAACCGTGTTTTCACTTCTGGGTTGTTGCTGATGCTTCCATATCCTAGTTATCATTTTTATAGCCATCAACATAATAATTAAAAAACAGGTAGGTAAGATTTAGTGCCTTTCTCCAAGTATCCTTCTTCATCACTAACTACAAAGTTTGTTCCCATAGCAGCTTGTGGCTGTCTATAATGTGTCGTCAGTCAAAGAGAACATAGTGCCTTAAAGGAAATCGAAACTACTGCCATACTATTCCAGTAATGTTAACAAATCTAACTCACATAGGTTTGGCCCACTGGCCCAACATATATTTTTGCTTCCTGATAAATATGCATGGGGAGCAAATTAAAAGTTACCCTTGCTTAATGCCAAGGAAGGACCTGTCACTGATCAACCAAATGATCCCAATATTGTAGTCTGATTTGTTACATCTTGCTAGAAAAGAGTTTGTTTCCTAGTATCCCCCACCTTTTCAGCTATGGAGATCAGAATATCCACGTTCAGAGTGTGTGTAGTATGCTTAACTAGATCCTCTAATACCTTCTTTAGACTGCTCACTAAGGAAAGAGACTGATCTTTCCACTTCCCACCAAAAATATAGTATCAACAATCCTTAGACATGAGGCCTTTTACTTCATATTGTAACACTTACTTCCATCTTGCCTCATATGTTGAGGTTTGCTACCTGGACAGCAGTCCAGTATCTGGGGAGACCTGGAACTCCTAAACCCCCATCCCCAACAGGAAGCATTAGTTTGTCCTATGCAACCCTTAGTTTATGACCATCCCATAAAAAGGACCTCCTTAAATTATTTAACTGATTAAGTGATTGAAATAGGGGTTGAGTCCAACACATTCAGGCCTTATATAATACATGAGAAAGCAATAGTAATTTATAAGCTTGAAGTCTTTGGTCTAAATCTAAACATAGACTTTTCCATTTCTGATGATATTTCTTATGCGTATTTAATAATGCCTCTAAATTCAATTGTAATGTCTTCTGCACTGTACAGGCAGAACATATCTCCAGATACTTTAATTTGTTCCTATTCACTAAAAATGGAAATAGAGCTTGGAGGGTCTGGGTATCAAATAATTTATTGATATGGTGTTGGTTTTCTCTAAGTTTACTTTATAGCCTGCTGTCTTTCCAAACAACTGTAATATTTCAGCTAGTTGCTCCATATCCTGCTATGGATTGGTAAGTGATAAAAGAGCGCCATCCACAAATAGGGCTACTTAAACGTGAAGAGATCCTCAATGTCAACCTCTAACAGAAATAAAAATCTTTTCTGCTACGGGTTCTAAACAGATGGCAAAAAGTAAAGGAGAGTGATGGCACCACTGCTTGGTTTCCCTTGACAATTTAAATGTATGCAATAATGCAGATGCAATCTTAATCCTTGCCTCTGCTCCATTATACACCTTCCACAACAGTGAAATAAAGGTTTTTAGGGGAAACAACTTGTTTTAATGTCGTAAATAAAAAAATCCCAGTAGACCTTACCAAATGCCTTTATGGTGTCAAGGCTTAATAGAATCAATGGATCCCCTGTCATCTCAGCCTTATATGCTATTATGTTTGTTTGTATTATGTTATCAAATGTCCTTCCAAATGCAACAAACCCACATTGATCAAGGTGTATTAGCTGTGGGAGAAAACGTGCTAACCTCTTTGCTATTATATACATAAACACCTTACATTCATGGTTCAAAATCGAAACTGGCCTATATGATGCT
The DNA here is from genome assembly GCF_019279795.1 of Protopterus annectens. Taxonomy (NCBI): domain Eukaryota; kingdom Metazoa; phylum Chordata; order Ceratodontiformes; family Protopteridae; genus Protopterus; species Protopterus annectens. The sequence goes on along the minus strand of NC_056737.1, from coordinate 867,333,645 downwards.
GTGCGTAATGGGTCCTTTTCTGGTTTGGGTATCAATGAAATAACTTCTTGTTTCCATGACACTGTGGGTGTTTCACCTGCAAGCACACCAATAATTCCAGCCATAATGGAACCAGTGCTCCCTCCAGCAACTTCTAGACCTCTGTTGGTATCTCCTCAAGTACTGGGGATTTCCCTAACTTTTGATCACATGTAGCTTCTGCTAATTCATCTACTTTTATGTCTTCCTGGCCAGGAGACAGATGCCTCAAATTTAAACTGTGAAAAAGTGCTCAACATCCTGGGCCCAGCCTTCAGTGAATTATTTTTGTGTATACAACTCAGAATAGAAATTACTAACAGTATTCAATATCTTTGAAAGTACACAACAAATCTCCTTAGTGCTATGATTATTAATTTGTGATACCATTCTTACCACTTTATATTTGTGGAGATAGGAAGCAAAGTATTTAGTTTTTTTTGGGATAAGAATAGAAAATGTACTACATATAGCTGTTTTCTGGAAAGCAATTTTGGTATCTAAATAATTCTAGTCTACCTTTTTAGCTTCCCATTACTAAAGGCCCTGATCCTCCTGTTTTAGCATACAATCTATACTTTGGAGGTCCTCTGTCTTCCTAAATGAAGTTATTTATGTAGCATCTCGTACTTGGTATTTTCTAACCAGATCCAGTCTTACCTTTTCCCTGAATGTTAACTTTAGTTCATCCAATTTAAACAAGTCAATGTCCCACTGCACAAATAGGTCCTGCATCGATTCCTGAATAGCAATCTTGAATTTTTGATCTTCCAGCTGATATACAAGAAAACACACGTGTTTGTTATATATATTAACATTCTCATTTCTGTACCCTAATTTTAAAGGTGTATGGTCAGAGAATTAAAACCAAAAATCACCAGCAGGGCGAATGGAAAACACACCTTAATTCACAATATAACAGGTTGAGCGCTTTCATCAAAAAAGACTGACTTCATCAGAACAAAAAGTACAGGCAGCCAAAATCTTAAATACACACCAACCTAACCTAATAGGTCAAAACACACCAATCACTTCAAACCTTGTTGGTAAATTAATTAATTAATGATTAATACTAATTTTACTAAAAAACATTCTTATTTAAAGAAAAAAAGTCATTTAAAAAACTTTCTTTGAAAAATACTTGCTTAAAAATGATTTTTATACTAAAATTCAACTTCAAGAACAGCAAACATATGAAAATTAATCCACTTTCTACCCAGTACTTTGCTGTTCATATCTTTCCAGCCTTTTCTTTCAAGGCTGGTGCAATGGATATAAAATCATTCAACCCTGGGGGAAAATTAGCAGCAAGCCTTAGCTGCCACATAAGCTCTTTTTTATTTAAAATATTCTTCCAATCCCCTCCTCTAGGGTTTACTTGAATGACATCTAAAATGCCAAATTTAAAACCTGAGAAACCGGTGCACATTCTACTATGCCTATACAGGGCATTAGTTGCCTTTTCATTTTTTATCTCGTAAAGATGTTCATAAATCCTGGACTTCAGGGCTCTCTCCGTCTTCCCAATATAAAATCCTGTGTATGTATTACACCTAGCCAAATACACTAACTGCTTGGTGAAGCAGTTACCTTTCTTAAACAATACTGTATCTTTAGTCCTATTATTTAAAACCAAACTTTCTACCTGCAAGGTGTAACTACATTGTGCACAATGCCCACAGGTAAATTCATGCCTCCTACCATTCCCTCTCTTGCTACATTACCCTCCAAAGTTCCCTTCAAATTACGACCAACGTTAGTAGAAAACAAGGGCTGGTCACCAACTGCCTGAAAAATATTGTGGTCAACTTTAAAAATATTCCAATTCTTGCAAAGAATATTTTTTATTTCACTGTACAAAGGACTTCATTGTATAATACATGCCTGGGTAAAATTACCTTTAACTTCACCTTTCTTGTGCCCAGTGTTCTGAATTTGGGTAAAATCAATGCCTAAAATAGGCTTGTATTTCAAACCCCATTGCTCAAAAACCTCTGCCAAAATGCTTTCCACAAATTCAATAGGATACCCCCTCTCCACAAACATATTGGCTAAATTTTTAAATTCCTGAACATCCTCCTTGTGAGAAGTCATTCGTGCTATTCTAATAGCTTGCCCCTTGACAATACTCTTTTTCTGAAAAAGGGGGTGATGACTAGTAAAATGGAGATATGAATTACAAAAGTTGTTTTCCTATATATCTTAGATTTAAAACCTTGTTCATTTTATAGTAGTGTCCAAATAATGAATTTCCTTTTCATGCGAGTCAAAAGTAAATTTAAAAAAACTTGTGGTGCTGTTCAAATAATCAATGAAACCTGGAATTTTGTCCTTATTTCCTTTCCATAAAATAAAATAAAAATATCACCCGGGAATCTACTATATAATAATATATCAGCAGAGTAACTACTCTGAAAAATATATTCCATTTCCCACCCTAACAATACAATGTTAGCACAAACGGGGGTGCAAGCTGCCCCCATTGCAACTCCCTTTATTTGTTGATAATACTGGCCTTCAAAAAATATATAATTGTTATCCAAAACTAAGGCCATCATTTCACAAACAAGCTTAACATTATCAGGAGTCAAGTTGGAGCAGGCGAATAGAGTTTCTTCAAAGTATTCAAATCCTTCTCTCCTGGGAATACAGGAAAACAACTCCTGAACATCAATAATCAGGAAGATAACATCTGGAGACCAAAGGTCAGATTTAATTTGACTTAAGAATTCCCAGGAATCTTGTACAAGATGGGCAGCTCCCTCCATAACATGTTTAACCATTTTATCCATAAATACTGCCAAACTATGTGTCTCTCTTCTAAAATATACTCTTCCAAAAAACTGTCAATACACTGATAGGAAATATTAATCTGATTTTTAGATACTTGTAAATAATTTTCCTCATTAAATAAAATAGCTTGCATGATATTGTTGTATTCTTCTGTATTAAAAATGACTATGCCACCTCCCTTGTTTGGGGTCATTATACAGATACTCTTGTCTTGCCTTAATTCATGAAGCAAATCCCTCTCTTTTTGATTCAAATTATAGTAAAACTTCTTGCTGTCAGTCCATAATTTATAAATATCTCCTTTAACCATGTCTAGACAGTGACGTTTGAGAAGGCATCCATCATATCCAGCAACAGCACCCAATAACTTTGCAGTAACAGGGGCATAGTCTTCTGAAGAGCCAGAAAGTACAGTTGAGTAACTAAACTTGCCAGTAGATGTTTGAATAATTATTGCTGCACTATCCTTAGCTGTATGGGTTATATCCTATCAATGATATAACAGATATAACAGCCACACAGCTTCCAAAGCTTCAGGGAAACTTCCACCCACCCAAACTGTCAGGCAGCTAGAGCTGAGCTGACCAAAGAATAAGTCTGGGCACAAAGCCCTTTAGAACTTTCCTGCCTACAGAGACAGTGAGGCTGAGCCCTGAAAGGGCAAAGCTTGGAACAATAAAAAATAAATGTCCACACCCTGACATAAAATGCACACCAAAAAACAAGGGTAATGGAGGGAGGGAGGAGTTACTGTAGCAGTGATCATTTGAACGTCTACTGTTACGGTAAGTTTACTTACACAACTGTACTAAGTTCAGAATGTTGATCACTGTTGCAATAGCCTCAGCTATATGTGTAGATTATACTAGCTAACTACATTTGGGTGGTGGAAGGAGAGGTGTTCATAAGCCCCTGGAGAAGGGTCCTAGCAAAACCTGATCTTGCCCAAGAGAAGGAATAAAGCTTATAGTGCTTTGTAAAAGTAAGCACAGAGGACCAAGAAGCAGCTTTTAGAATACTTCTAGACTCTAACCCTTTTCCAAAAAGCAACAGATGAAGTCAAAGCCCTGATAAAGTGGGCCCTGACCCTGCCTGGAATAGTTTTGTTAAGATGAGTATAGCAAAATGTAACAGTGTTAGACAACCATTTGAAAATAGTCCATTTTACAGGTTGTCCATTCTTCTTACATTCACAAGAAATGAACAACTGATCTGAATATCTGAAAGATTTAGTTCTGTTGAGATAGTACCTGAGTTGTCTGTGCACATACAAGGCAAGGAGTATCCTTTCTCCCTCATTTTTAGGTTCAGGAAAAAAAACAGGAAGGTTAATAGTTTGGCTTAAAGTAAATTTGGATACTACTTTAGGCATAAGAGAAGGATTAGTTCTCAAAGAAACCCTGTCCCTATGGAAAATATGATGTGACTGACTCACCATAAGAGCAACTCAAGATACTCTTCTTGCAGACATCAGAGGAGCAATCAGTAAAATTGTCTTCCATGTTAAGAACCTCAAGTCAGCTGGTTTAAATGGAACATGTGTTAGCTTCTGTAAAACAAAATTAAGATCCCAAGGAAGGGCATAGGTTTACCTGGAGGCCTCTTGTGCAAAACCCCTTTCAAAAACATTTTGACATGATAATGCTTTGAAAGAGGAGTATCCATGGGCATATATGTTGAAATGGGTGATAAATTAACCTTGATAGAGACATAAAAAGGCCATAGGAAACTAACACCCACAAATATTGTAAAACAAGATAACAACTAGCCTGAGTGGTGCTGGTTATGCTGTTGGCACCATCCAGAAAAACATTTCCATTTGCTAATATTTGATTTTCTAGTAGCATACTTTCCTGCCTTCATTAGTACCTGATATACATCCTCAGAAAACAGGTGCCTAAAAGGAATTAAGAACCTATCTTCCAGGCAGTCAACTGAAGTTGACTGATTTATTTATTTATTTATTGACATTTGTTAACTGGGAAAGTCCACTGGGCAAATGACCCATTTTCAGTGGAGGCCCGGGGAGAAAAGCTCCATACAATCACAGAAATTTTTTTACATAACATCAGCTTTACTTTGAAAGTCAAGAAAAATTTTACATAATACAAATTGAAGCAGATATACAAGACAAATACATATTTAGAAGTATACAATACAAGAAAAATAAATCCAGTGTGTTAAATTTTTAGTAATTCTGTTTGTATATTCTCATAAGTAAGAATACTGTTTAATCAATTCTGTTTATTCAGCCACAGAAATAAAGAAAGCAAGAGAGACTGGATATGAAGACAGATAGTGTAAATGGCAACTATATTAAGTTAGTAAAAGTATTTGTAGTGTATAATGGCCAAAACATTTAAGGTGGTTTAATTATATGACAAGAACAGACAAGGTTACTGAGATAATGTTCTTTTACTGTAAAATTAAATGTTTTTAAAGAGTCTAGTTGAGTAAGTGAGAGAGGGAGCACATGCCAAAGTTTGGCAATGGCATGGAAATAGAGACATTGTCCAGCTCTTTTGTTGGGTTTAGTTATGGTTAAGAGTTGTTTGTTAGAGGACCTAAAATACCGAGTAGGGTTCTGTGTTTGTATTATATGGTGCATCAAACACCTCTGTTCTGGTGTGAGTAGATCCAGCCTGTGAGGAAGTTTGTGATAATGGCCCCTTGTGATTTCCAAAAGAAGGGAAATCCATGGTTGTCTGGGCCAGAAGGGAGTCACTACAATGATCTTGGAGGATTCTTTCTGAATCTTCAGAAGTACCTAGATATTAGCGGAAAAGCATACTGGAACATTCCTGTTCAAGGAAAAGAAAAGGCATCTGTCTTCCAGGCCTTCTTCCACGAAGTCCTGAAACAGAATCTTGTCAGTTGATTGTTCAGAGAGGAGGCAAATAGATCTACTTGAGGACCTTCCCATATGGATCAAATATTGGAAGACCTCCCCTGATCTCGTTTCCATTTGTAAGGGTCTGTGCTGGTCCTGCTCAGCTTGTCTGCCCCACAGTTTTGCTCTGACAGAATGAAGGATGCCTGTTGAGTGAGACTGTGCTGTGAAGCTATATTCTAAGCTAACATGGCTAGTCTGCAAAGTGGGTATGACCTGGTTCTCCCTTGCTTGTTGAGGTACCATATGAATGTGGCATTGTCTGCAACCACTTAAAAAGGTCCTGGGGACAAAAGATGGCTCAGAGTTGAGTGCCTTGATCAGGACAAGCATTGCCTTGATATTCATGGCTTGCATCTGTCCTTGGTGTCCCACACTCCCTGCACTTTTATTCATCCTAAAACTGCTCCCCAAAGCAAAGTCCAAGGTGTCTGTGGTGAACAACTACTTTGAAGCAGGAGAGAGAAGGAGAGACCTGGACTTAAGGATATCTATTGTCTTTACTAAATAATTTTTCTTCTGACAAACCTCAGCACTGTTATCTGAAATAACAGAGAGTTTTGGAGCTGGGACCAAAAAGATTTTAGATACCACTGTATCTTTCTCACATGGAGTCTTGTCAAGGGTATCATAAGAATCACAGATATCATGAGACTCAAAATCCTGAGGTATTCCCTCACAGTAACAGAAGTCTGAGTGGAAAACCATAGAAATACATCTAGATATAGATCTATTTTTCCTATGGAAGAAAAGTTCTTTGAACTGAGTCATCTAGTTAACATGCCAGGAACACAATCCTGTGTGAAGGATTCAAGAAATACTTCTGAATATTTTCTTAGAATCCCAGTTTGTGTAACAGAGCTCTCATCCAAGATTTGATTTCTGACACTTTGAAAAAGACTCTGCAAAGACAAGTCGTCTACAGATATCAAAATGTGGATACCCTGTAACCTGCAATGAGCTATTTCTGGAGCTAGACACTTTGTGAACACTCTTGGTGCAGTGGATAATCCAAAGAGTAAAGCAAAAAACTAATAATGTGATCCAGACAGACAAAACCTTAAGAAATGTCTAAGCTCTGGATAAATAGGGATGCGATAAGCATCTTTTAAGTTTAGTGTAACCAGGAAACCTGAAAAATAAAGAAGAGGTAACAGGTTGTGAAGATACATCAGTTTGAATTTGGGCACTATCACAAACAGGTATAGGAAAGAAAGATCTAGAACTGGTCTCCAAGCATTTACTTTATATGGCACTAGGAACATCTTTGACTAAAAACCCTTCCCCATCTGGGAAGGAGGAACTGTTTCAATCACGCCTTGGTACAACATATGAAGAAGAACCAGTGGAAACAAAAGATTCTGACCTGGAGGATGAGGAATGACCCCCCCTGAGAAGGAGGAATTTCCTCACACTGCCATTTTTAACATTGATGAATGATTATCAGAACCCATTTGTCTTAAATTATCTGTTGCCAAAGAGAAAAATGGCGATTCAGACTTCATGGAAAAAAAAAGGGGCCAGGATGGGAGGGAGTCAAGTTCTCTTGAACAGTCATTCAGACTTAGAATACCAGGAACAACTGCAAAAGTAAAACCAAATAAAATGACAAAAGTGGTTTGGGCACACCAAAAGTGGCTCACTAACACAGTTATTTATTATAATAAAAATTCAACACAAGCGCTTTCGCCCTGCTACAATGCATGGCTTTATCAAGTGAATAAAAAACAAACATTCACAATCTCTTAAATACCCTATTTCTTAAAAAAGGCACCAAACCATCTTAAAGATACATACACTAGAAAAACTATATAGTTAAAAAGCAATTAAGTGGAATAATGTGAATAGGTTTTAATTGCTTTTTAACTATATGTTTTTTCTAGTGCATGTATCTTTAAGACGGTCTGGCGCCTTTTTTAAGAAATAGGGTATTTTTTGCTGAGATTGTTTATTCTGCTTTTTGACAAAATAGGATGAGGAGATAGAAAACCCCTTGGAAAATCTGAAAGAGGAGGGCTGAAAAATCTTAGAGATTCCCTGAATCAGCTTGACCCTTTCATCACACATTTTGATTATCTCTGCAGCAGAGAGGCCAAACACTAAATCTCTATCCAAGGGTGAATTGAAAATCGTATTTTTAACATTGTCTGGGAGGTTCCAAGAATGCAGCCATGCAAACCTCCTCAAGACAGTACCACTCACTGGCCATAGCCCTGGAAGAAGTATCAGTCATACACACACTGTAAACAATGAGCAGTGATCATTTAAAGCAGGTTTTTCCTCACAAGAAGACACTGCAGACACAACATTCCTCATACTTCCACAATTAGAACAAAATTTTTAACATATAAGCCTAACAATTTAAAATTCTGGAAATCATAGTTGTAGAAGTATACACTTTTTTCTATCCCTATCAATAGTTTTCCCATCCTTATCAGAAAGAGTAGGACTGGATTTGAATAGGTGTTTAGCAGCAGAGGGATCAACTAGAGCTATAGCTGCTTGGTCTGGTTTGGGAACAGTATATAAACATTTAAAAGAGTGAGGAACTTTATACATTCTATTTGTCTTTTTAGGGACAGCTGGCTGACTATCCAGAAAATTTCAGGCAGTAATACACACATCCTCTAAAGCAGACAGAACAGGAGGAATAAGTGTAAGATGTAGAAAATCCTTCTGTAACAACTCATAGTATTTTCCGAGGGGCTGAGAAACCTCAGTGTTTTCCCATTGAAAACAATGGCACAATCTAGCAATAGTTTCTGAGAAAAAGAAACACCACATAGAGAATCAGAAACTGAGCTCTCTGAATCAGAAATCTGAGTAAAAAATGCTGTATACATCTCTGCATGACACTTTCTGTTCAGATGCAGAATCTTGAATCTCTTCAGAAAAAGACGTATCTTCTTTTACCAGAAACTACTTTACAAGAAGGAAAAATAGTCTAAATTAAAACTTGAGCCAGACTGATTAAACTAGTCCTATCCAAAGAAATTCAAGGAGGAGCAGATACATGACTAGTTTTCGGCTTTGTTTAGACAGGAAAATTGGGCCAGTTGTGTTGGTAATGGCAGCAGTGTCTTCCCAGGGATGGGTACAGCATTTTGACACAATTGGGAGACCTTTCCTGTTCCCTCTCCCAGGACTGACAAGAGTGGCTCACCCTTACCCACTGAGGGGACCCCAACAGCTGCAGTGGAAGTGGCTAACCTCTAGTCCATAGTGGCTCTATGTGCTACACCAGAGGGATCCGTGATAAAAGATGAGTAGTCTTAAGTACATTAAATAGCCACAGCAGAGTCATCCACCTGCAGCTGAAACAAACTGTTAGTCTGTTGTGCTAGCAAAGGCTGTTTCTTATTTTTATCTTTTTGCGGCTAGAAGAATGACAGATTATGACTGGTAGTCTGTTCCATGGTCAAGCCAAAAATGGTGCTTTTTCCCCAAGGAAAACAAGCAGCAAATGCTGGTAAACAATATCAATCTATCAATGTTTCTTTTCTGACACAAAAACACAGTAGAAAGCACTTTAAAACATTACACCAGTCCCACAAAAGTAAAATAAACACATTTTTTCCACAGAAAAAAATGTTTCAGTTACGTTAAACCACTTTTAAACTGACAGGAAAAATTAGCACTCCTTTTAAAAGTACATTAGAGTCTCATGGCAGCCTGTTAAAAACACAACACTCCTAGCTTTAAAATAACTTTCTTGAAGAGGAATGTGCTAAAACAGTAACACAAATAAGAAAATGGATTTTTTTTTTTACCCCAAAGGGAAAGGGAACTTATCTGCCCAGCAAAATAACAGCACAAGCCAGCCATTGATCCTTAAAAGCCTCAAAGAAATGTACTTTTAGGGGGGGCAGTAAAGCTCTGAAGGGCTTTGCACCTACACTGGTCTTTTAGTCAGCTCAGTTCGAGCTTCCTGATAATCTGGGTGTGTGGAAGTTACCCTGAAGTTTTACAGGCTGTCTCTTATATCCTTGGCAGGATATGACCCATATAACTAACTCTACTGCAGTAGTGATCAATATGATGAGCAGTGTGATGTAACAGATATGCTTGTTGATGTTCCTAAGGTCTGGAATGGATAATAAATATCCATCTCCTTTCAGTACCAAGAAACAATGGGAGAAAACCCCCTGACATCATTCCAAAAGAGTGAAAGCCTTTTACTGCCCTCTGAGAAGAAGAGTCTGGGACTGCCCCAAGACCTTCATGGAGTCAGCTTCATCTCTGCATGCAGCTGTTTCTCAGGGAGGGCCCAGGAATTCCAATCTGTGGGTGCCACTGACTATGTCAAGAACTTACTGGAATTTTGTGAAGACCCCTCAAATTGACAAACTTGAAGAACTGCTCTTCACTCCAAGGACAGTCCTGGATAGGATGCTAGGATGGTGAAGGTACCTTCTTGGGAGACTTAGCCAGCAGAGCTGGAGAGGGCAAAATGAAATGACAGTCTGTGACAGAGCTTCTTCATTCTTGGGCTTGGCTTGGAAGAAGACATAATAACCAAGTCAATGAAATATTTTATTGTGTTGTGTTCTCTTCTCCAGATCCTTGATAGATCCCTTGTGATCTGGCCAGGAAAACCCTACCTGATGGAAGCAGCATTCCAAAACAGTTTGTCTAAGCTTTTCCTTGAAGGAGGGTAGCCTAGCCATGTTACCCATGCAAGTATGTGCCTAAGCCTGTTTGCCAAAACCATAGCATCAGTGCAGCAAAAATTGCACTCGGATGCATAGCAGCCCACTAACAAAGCTGTCTTAAGCCTCTTGACTAGATTCTGTTCCCAGAGTCAAGCTTTTACACTGTGCAATCCACCAAGCATGACAGGAACCTAGACAGGTAAGGCAAACATCTGAGGGATCTAAGACCCATAAGGTAGGTGGAGAATAAGAAGTTATGTACCTACCATAACGTTCCATGTTAGTTGTCTTCTTCTCGCCTTCTTTCTTGCTGGATGGGTTCGGAGCCGATCCTCGGCTCCGACTCGGCCAATACTAAAGCTCGAGAGCTAATTCCACCGGCTCGAGGCTCCCCCATATCCCACAATGCTAGGCGGTAACTCCTCAGATCTCGTTTGAAAGCTAGGTCAAGCAAGAAAACTCCATAACATGGAGAAAGGTAACCCACCTCTATAGGGCTGACTGTGAGGTGTCCTAAACCTAACAGAGGAAATTATAGAGGTGGTAGAGCGTGGGAGAAAGGATTGAAAGGTCACAAGACAATCTCCTCTAGGTCTGTCCAGGCTAGGGGGAAGGAGGGTGGGACGCAAGAAAGAAGGCGAGAAGAAGACAACTAACATGGAACGTTATGGTAGGTACATAACTTCTTAATGTTAAGTTGTCTATCTCGCCTTCATTCTTGCTGGATGGGACCGCATCCCTAGCACCTTGTCCCGGGTGGCCTATCGGAACAGACTCTTGAGAACAGTGGAACCAAAGTTGGCACGGTCTCTGGAGGCTATGTCCAACTTGTAATGAGAAATGAAGGTATGAGGGGAAGCCCAGGTGGCTGCTGAGCAAATAGAATCAATAGAAAGCCCATCCTGAAAAGCTATGGATGTGGCTAAGGCCCTAGTAGAATGAGCTCTAGGCTTCGAGGGTAATTGTTGGTGCCTGATCTCATAAATAAAGGTAATCGTAGAAGTAAGTCATCTAGAAAGTGACACTTTAGTGACTGGAAGACCCATCTTACCTTCCACATATAAAATAAACAGTTGGTCTGATTTTCTAAACTGTTTAGTCCTGTCTAAATAATACCTAAGTTGGCGATGAACATCTAAACAGTGCAGTTTCTGTTCTGACCTGTTGCCATAGTTGGGGAAAAAAACTGGGAGATCAATAGTTTGATTCAAATTTGCTTGAGAGGACACTTTGGGCAAAAAGGATGGATTGGTACGCAAGGATACTCTATCTTTGTGAAACAGTAAATACGGGGGACGACAGCATAGAGCATGGAGTTCCGATACCCTTCTAGCTGAAGTGATGGCTATTAGAAAAAGCATTTTCCAAGACAACAACTTCATAGAACATAAAGCCGCAGGTTCAAAGGGGGGTAGAATCAATGATGCTAGAACCAAGTTCAGATCCCATGGAGGAGGTGGATCCTTGATAGGGGGCTTAAGAAGAAAGACTCCTTTCAAAAAGGCTTTACAGAGTTTGTGAGACATAATAGTAGACTCTGACACACCCACATGAAAATTAGATATAGCCGCCAATTGAACTCTGATAGTAGAAGGAGAAGAGCCTGCTTGGAAAAGCTCAGCTAGGAAATCCAGAATGGAATGAATAGGTGCAGTAAAAGGATGTATTTCCCTGGACGCTGCCCAGAAGGAGAAACGTTTCCATTTTCTGCTATAAATCTTCCGGGTAGAAGACTTATGAGAGGCTATCAAAATATCTCTAACTGAGTGAGATATTAAGGGAAGCCTGGCTAAGGTTGGAATTGGAGGAACCAAGCTGTGAGGTTCAGAGAAGAAAGAGATTGGTGCAGTTGACCCGATTGATGGGTCAAGAGATCTGGAACTAGGTCCAGATGCCATGGTTGCACCAAAAGGTAACGGTGAAGAAAGGGAAACCAAACCTGTCAAGGCCAATAAGGGGCAATGAGGATCATAGAGGCCTTCAGAGCGATGGCTTTCCGAATCAACTGAGGTATCAGTGGGAAGGGGGGAAAGGCATACAGGAGTTCCGGAGGCCAATCGTGAACTACAGCGTCTCTGATGGGATGACCTGGTAGGGGAAAGAGGGTGAAGAAATCTGGACACTTGCTGTTTTGGGGAGTGGCAAAAAGATCGCAGCAAGGTTGGCCCCAAGTTCGAAAAACTTCTTCCAACACTGATTTCTTCAGAGACCACTCGTGAGGCATGAGAATTGCTCTGCTCAATCTGTCTGCTATCACATTGGACTTGCCGGGAATGTGCATTGCTATCAGGAAACGCTGAGAAGAGATCGCCCATTGCCATAGTCTGAGTGCTTCTCGACATAAGGGGTAAGATTTGGTCCCGCCTTGCTTGTTGATGTACCACACTACGGAAATATTGTCCGTCTGAATTGCTATAGTTCCCTTGGGAAGAGAGTCCTGAAGGGCTTGCAACGCTAAAAGCACTGCTCTCATCTCTAGAGCATTTATGTGCAAGTGGCACTCGATCGGCTGCCACGTGCCCTGGACTGTCCTGCCCTGGTAATGCCCCCCCCACCCGATCAGGGAGGCGTCCATTGTCAGAGTTGCAGCCGGGGGCGGGGGAATGAAGGGTCTCCCTAGAAGAAGTTGGGGAGATGTGACCCACCAGGAAAGATGATTCCTGCATAACTGAGTTATGCTGATAGTGTGGGACATTGGCAGAAGTTGAAAAGACCACTGAGTGAAAAGCATCCACTGAAGAATCCTCATGTGGAAGCGGGCTAAGGGGAGGAGAGGAATAGCCGCCACCATAATCCCTAGGACTTTCAACACCAGTCTGACCTTGACCCTGTTGTGTCGTAATAGAAGAAAAACCTGCTTGTGAATGTCTGCTATCCTTTGTTCCGTGAGTCTGGCTGACAGACTGACTGTGTCTAATCTTGCGCCTATAAAGGTAATAGATTGACAAGGCGACAAGACAGACTTTTCTTAATTTACAGAGATGCCTAGAGTCTGACAGGTTCGTAAAGTGTAGTCTCTGGCTAAAAAAAGTAGATGCCTGGTGGTGGCAGTCAGGAGCCAGTCGTAAGTACGGAAACACCTGGAATCCCTGGCCCCTCAAGTGAGCGGCGACCACTGCCATGCATTTGGTGAACACTCGGGGTGCTGTAGTGAGACCAAAGGGCAGTGCCCTGAACTGAAAATGACTGGCTCCTAGCCTGAAGCGGAGAAATCTCCTGGATCGTCTGTTCATCTTGATGTGATAGTACGCATCCTGGAGATCTATGGAGCACATCCAGTTGTCCTGACCCAGAAAGGGCAGGATGGACTGCAGCGTGACCATCCGAAATTTTGTTTTCTTGACAAACTTGTTCAAGTTGCTGAGATCCAAAATGGGTCTCCAGTCCCCTGTCTTCTTTGGAACCAAAAAGAATTTGGAGTAGATTTCGGATCCTTGTTGGTCTGCTGGAACTGGTTGAATGGCTCTTTTTGCTAGCAGCTTTGAAATTTCTAGTGCTGCTTGCTCCCTTTGACTGGGTGGAATGTCTGGGAGGGAGTTTCTGGATTGTTTTGGGATGTGAATGAATGGAATTCTGTAGCCTTCGGATATGATAGACTGTACCCACTTGTCTTGAGTAAGGGAAAGCCAGGCTTTTGGGTACAGAGATAATCTTCCCCCGACTGCCTCCGAAGGTGGACAGTCGGGCAGCCCCTCAGGGGTGCTGAAAGGGTTTGTCAGAGAAAGTTTCTCGACTACCCCGATTCTGCGGGCCCCCCCTGCCTCTAGGACGGCGTCTATTATTATTGTTCCCCCCTCTGCCTCTAGAGGGGAAACGACTCTGTGCGTCTGGTAAGACTCCCTGTGGTTGTTTGCGGAACCACATCTTCCCCCCCTTCTGACCCTTGGGGTAAGGCCTAGAAGGGGTAGAAAAACGGACTCCGACGGCAGAAAGAGTCTTACCTTCTACCTCACACCTTGTCAGAGTATCCTTCACTTGTGGACCAAAGAGAGATGATCCATCAAAAGGGAAGTTAGTGAAGGATGCCTTGAAAGGGTCCGCAAAGCTATATAGCTGCATCCAGGCATGGCGGCGTAAGGCCACCCCTGTACCTGCGGCCCTGCTCGCTCCATCAGCCGCGTACGAAATCAGGTGCATGGAGGAGTTGACTACTGAGTTAAGGGTAGCCAGCTGGGAGTTCATCCTATTTTGAAACCCCACTGCTGATGGGTCCTTCAACACTTCACTCATATCCTTGAGCAAGTCCCTTTGGAGACGAGTAAAATGACACAGGTAATTCAGCGAACACATAGAAAAAGTCACTGATGAGAACATCCGCTTACCGTACCTGTCCATGGTCCTAGATTCCTTATTAGGAGGATGAACAGGTACCGAAGGATCCACTAGTTCCTTCTTGGTGGCCGCAGCCACCACCATGGCATCCACAGAGACACCTTTGGACAAAAACTCCTTGTCTTTGGGGGCAGTGATAAATTTGGTTGGCCTCCTAGGGGTGGGTTCCACCGAGTCAGGAGCCGCCCAAGCCTTCCTAGCCACCACTTCCATGAAGGGGTCAAAGGGAGGGGACACCCAGGAGGTGGAAGGTCGAGAACCAAATGCCTCAAGGTACACTGATTCGTCCTCTGAAGGGTTAAGGGCTGGCCAATTCCCCCTCTGTTTCAAGATTTTGAGTATGTCTGCAAAGGAGACATCTTCAGAGGGGGAATGAGGGGAACCCTCAGAATCCTCCAAATCAGTGTCAGAGGTGACAGACTCAGGGGAGTCAATGTGCTTCCTCTTGCACTGTCTCTTCCTAGGGGGTTCTACTGCAAGGTCAGGAGAGGCCTCGGAAGAGGAGGAAATTCCCACTGGGGATACTTGAGGTGCAGATTCTCTACGGTCCGAAGCAAGGGGGTGAGAAGAAATCACCTCAGGCACTGTGGAGGGAGGGGCTGATGGAGCCTACTGTGGAGTAGAACCAGGTTCTAACACGCTCCGCATGACCTCAAAGGCACCCCTGTCAGGCAGGGCCAGAGGTCTCCGCTCCGAAGAGCCAAAAACCTCCCCGGCACCGACAAGTATGGCTCCGAAGCCGATGTCAGAGCCGAACTAACCAGCACCGAGAGGGAGAGCGGGGTCGGACAAGGGTCCGATGCCACTCGCCCCCTCGGAGCCAACGAGGGAAGTCCGGCGCCGAGATCCCTCCAAGGAGGAAATTGGAGCAGACGACGGCGCCGAAAGGAAAGGTATCGGTTCCGACGCTCCCACAGTCTCGGCTCCGAGCAGCACTGGCTCCGAACTCAAGAGAGTCGGAGGAGGAATATCTAATGGAATGGGGGTATCCATCGACTGTTGAGTCGGGCTGTGTAACATCTGGGCCAGTGCCTCGGACTTAAGAAGTCTACTCACCACCCTCTGCAGATCATGGTCCGAAAGTCTGGAGGACCTAGAGGAGTGTGACCTATGGCTCCATTCAGACAAGAGCGGTGACGCTGGAGCCGAATGAACGGAGCCGATAGAAGGAGACCTGGACCTCTTTCTAGTAGTCGGTTCAGACAAGGGTATCGGAACTGACTTTGACTTGTCTGGCTTGGCTCCAGCCGGAGCCGAGGACACGGTGTGTGTGGCAGGTCTAGTATCATCGACTGCCTGGAGGGCTTAGAAGGTTTCCCCGACAGAGACTGGGTCGGGGGACCCTCGGGCTTCAATAAGCCCCTTAAGATCAATTTGTTTTTACTTTCCTGCAGGACTCTAGGGCTGAAACCGTGACAGACAGCACAAGAGTCCTGCAGGTGTAAAGGTCCCAGGCAATACACACAAGAAGTGTGACCGTCTGTCAGAGACATCTTCTGACAGCACGAGTCACACTTCTTAAAGCCTGAGACCTTCGATTCTTTAGACATATCTAAAGAGACAACACCAGTGCAATCACTCACACAAACACACAGATTACACTAAATTTTAAATTAAACTAACTAAATTAACAAAGATCCTGACAGAAAAAAACACACTCACTCCAACTACTAAGAGGGGTGGGAAGGGGCCTAAGGCCTGAGGGAAAAAACCCTTGGAAAATTTTTGGAAAGGGAAGATATTGTAAGGAAGTGCTACCCAACTAAGTAACTAACTAATTACTATCGAAAAACTAACTTAAAGGGGGTCTAAGATTTAGTAAATCTTTAGAAATTTAACTAACCTGCAGAGCCGGTTGGAAAAGCACCTCGTCAGCTAAGCGGCAAACGAGATCTGAGGAGTTACCGCCTAGCATTGTGGGATATGGAGGAGCCTCGAGCCGGTGGAATTAGCTCTTGAGCTTTAGTATTGGCCGAGTCGGAGCAGAGGATCGGCTCTGAACCCATCCAGCAAGAATGAAGGCGAGATAGACAACTTAACATTACTCTTTTTACCTACCTTGTCCATAGAATTAGATTCTTTATTAGACAATAAGGTGGCAAAGCGATGTTAGTTGCTTAGATTTATATTTGACTAAAGAGGTCATGTAGGAGTCAGCCTCAGGATGCTTAGAAATTATCCCACTCCTCTCAACAGAGGGCTTGTACAGAGTGTCCACCTTATTGGGTACTGACCAAGTATCATCTTCCAAAGTGCAAAAAATAACATCCTAGAGAGTAGGTTCCATGGGTAGGATGACATAAGGCTCTTCTTTCTTTTGCCCCATAGAGTCACTGAGATATTCTAGGAAAAGCACAGTCTAGTCCATAAAGGGCTTAATAAGCATAAGTGCATCTTTAAAGTGGTGAGGGTTGAGTGGGAGCTATAGGAATGAAAGGTGTCATTTTCATCAGCATTATCCATCTCGGAAATAAGGGTATCGGAGTCCTCAAAGTCCCTTTTCTATGACCCAAACGGTGAGGGAGAATATGTCCTTGACTCATTTTTTTTTTTGGGGGGGGGGGGCTGATCATTTTACATGCATGGGTAAAGGATGCAACATGCGAACTCTGGATGTGAAGCGATGAGAGACTTGTACATAGGAACACACTTGTAAAAGGTTGTAAGCAGACTAGAGAGGTATGCATGGATCCTGGTCTGGCAGCAGACTGCCTTCTACAAGCATCTGCTCTTACACTCCTGATGCCAAGTTCCCTTTATATACACAACTGTCTGATATCAACAGCCTGATCCTGCAAGCCCAGGCATAGGGTCCTCAGTGATGCCTAAAGGAGTATAGGTAATGACAGTGCAAGTTTTGGTTTGTAAACTGGTGTGACATAAATACTAAGATGACTTAAGTATTCTTGGCACTGCACCCATAAAATTTTCCACACTGAATCCCAGGACTGTAATCTGAGCACAGTAAGCAACATAAAAAGGGCTTGGATGTATACAGGCTATGCATGCTCTCCTAATAAGTTATGTAATGCCAATGCATGCACTCTGAATAAAAACAGATAGATGGAAGGGAGATGGACAGGTATCCCAATCACAGAGCCACTGAGGAGGGCCTCAAATATCAGATAATAACATTCCAGCCCCAAAATCAGTAACTATCCTTGATTAGAGTTCTTTTTTTTTTTTGTAAATACCTTTATTAAAATATCACTTAAGCCATAAGTACATCTACAATAATAGAAAAGAAAACAAACCATATTAACATGTTTCCATTTATTCACATTATACATTATACGCTTTCTTTCTTTATAACAACTGTCTTTCAGGCCAACATTACATAAATCACTCAATTCTTGCCTTCTCTTAAAACTCACTCCTCCTCCTTAACATGATTATGCATGTACTGTTCCCACAAATTCCATTTGGGTCTATGTCATTAGCTCCTTCCCTTTTCTAAAGATGCCCCTTCCACTTTTACCTCTTTTACGATATCCAATACTTCAAATATAGTTGGTTTAGATTTTGATTTCCCTTTTCCAATAACTGCTTTTTTTGCAGCCAACAGAATACACTTAGTAAGACATTACCACGTATAGGCAATTCAGATCTCATTTCAAAGTTCGAAAGAATCACTTACTTAGCTACAGCCATTTGCTTCCCCAACATTTCTGACAGTGCACTCCGTATGGAATTTGTTAAATCTGTCAACTCATTACACTACCAAAACACGTTTCCAGTTACCTCTTTCTTCTTCAGCATACCTCCAACATTTGCTATCTACCTGAGGAAAAATTCTTTCAAGTCTGCTTGTGGTATTGCAATCACTTCCAAGCAAACAACATAAACTATATGGACTTTGTATACTTGGAAGCCCATACATATTTCCTCCCATTGTTCCATGTAAATGACTTTCCAGTCTGTCTTCCAAATCTTTTCTAACCTCCTCTGATTGAGTCTTATTATAGTTATCATGCAATATTTATATTCTCTACTAATTAGCCCCTTTTCAACAGCAGCTTCTCTTGTAGATTCAACTAGAAACTGTACCAGAGAAGGTCTTTCACTTAGAATACCGCTAACCCTTTCTCTTTGTCTAAACTTCAATATTACTCCCTGTTAGTGAAGGCAGTCTCTAGCCTGCAGTCATAGGTTCATAGATATGTACTATGCTACTTGCTCTTTTGGGGTCATTTTAAGCCTAGCCAATTTTCCTTTCAAAGGAGAGAATCAAACTGTGCACCTCGTGTACCTTGCGTCTGTGAGGCAAGCACCTTAACCATTATACTAGCCTCCTTCAAACGTCTTGGTCTCATCTAACTCTATTACATCTCCCTCTCTAGTTATTTACTCCCACTACTTTGGTTCCTTTGCCACTTTCTTCAATAAATTCCAGCTCCCTCTTGCCTATTGTCTGCACCCCTATTTGCAGTCATCCCTAATGGCAAAATCTCCTTCTTCCATTCATGTGTTGGCTTAGTTCTTAAAACACTTTTTGCAAACTTTATGAAAATAATATTCTGTATGTTGGTTATTATTTTCCTTAAGAGTCCGTATCCAAAATTCCATTCTCCCTTATTTCTTCAACACCCCTACACATACACTTCAGCATCATTCCTTTCCACTCTGAATTTTCACCTACTGCTTGTATTATGTATAAAAGCCATTAACTATATAGAGCTAAAATAGCCTTTCAAATCAGGTAATCCTAAACCACCTTGAGCTGTTGGGAGGATCAACTTAGATTCCAAAATAAAGTTTACAAATCAAGAAGAAAAATACATTACTGCAGAGACTCCAATTCCCAATTCCAGCAGGAAAGAAATCACAAAAAAGCACCCAAAACACATTGAAATGTTTGGTTTTAACGCTTTCAACTTAACACTTGCCATTTTCCCCTCCTGGATAAATTCTTTAAAGTCTTTATTAATTATTATCTACAACTTTTTCTCTGGTTGAGAAAATATGCCTGACCTGTATATAAAACTAAAGGGATTAAAAACATTTTCACTGCTTGTATAGTACTATCCAGATCCATAAACGAGCTTCCAGTCTCTCAGTTTTTGTACTACCTTTTGCTTGGTCTCTTCCCACATATTCTTAGCTGCTATAGCAGAAGCCGTTTTAATTCATACTCCTAACTACTTCATCTTATAACGAGTATTGCTGAACCAAGTCATGAGTGGGTACATAAGTTACGGCTATAGCTTTTGTTTTATCTTCATGAATTTTATATCCTGAAAACACTTGAAACTCTCTCAAAATGATCCACAGCACCAAGATATACTTTTCTGTATTTATCAAGTATAACATGGTATCATCTGGAAGCAAAGCCAACTTTTCTCGACTACCATACCAATTATATTCTTGAATTTCTAAGTTCCTTATTTTCTTTGTCTTCTGCCCTAAATATAAAGCAAAAATAACAAAGGAGAAAGAGGACATCCATTGTCTGGTTCTTCTGTTCAAACAGAAATTATAGAAGTGGAATGCTCCCACTTTAATTATTGCCTTTGATCCTTCATATGTCCTCCTAATTGACCTTATTGTATCAAAAGAATGCAAATGCTTTCATTGCCCTACTCATAAAATCCCAGCTTACGCTGCCAAGTGCTTTCTCTGCATCAAGAGCCAACAACAACAGCAGTATTTTCTTACATTCTGCTTCCTTCTGGATCATCATTCTATTAATGTTGTCAAATGATTGTCTCCCCTTAACAAAACCACACTGATCCATATGAAGTTGGGTTTGAGGGGTCTTTACTCTCTTTGGGTAATATAGCCACCACAGCTTCCTTCCAAGATGATGGATGCTTTCTCTCGTTTTAAAATATTATTAAACAAAGTATTCTAGATCTTTATCACTTTCTTGCCTCCTGGGTTCCAAACTTCACAGGGATACCAGCTGTTCCTGGAGACTTCCCTGCTTCCTTGTGGATTGATTATATATCCCCATTTTAACTCATCTCCTCCTATCTTAACTATTAGTTGTTGTTCCTTATCTTCCTCTAACCCTGGCATAATTAAAGTCTTCCATAAATATCTCCATGTATGCTATTTCTTGGTTTCCATATTCCTCTGCTTTATACAAATGTTCATAAAATTTCTGAAATACTTCTAATATGTCTAGAGGATCTCTGGTTATTTTTCTGGTCCTAGGCTCTCTAAGCTTTGTGACAACCATTTCTACTTTCTGTTGCCTAAGTTGCTGTGTTAAAAGTTTTTGTGATCTGGAGCTGTTATTAAATATTTTCTTACATGACATTTTGTTTCCTTATGTTGTAAAAATTCCCTCATATAAAGGATAGCTTCGATTTCTTTGAATAAGATTTCTACTGTTATTTGGAATTAAGACATGTATTGGGTAACCTTGGAAGTTAAAAGTCTATATACATCAATTAGACATAAAGATGGACTACATGCTCTGTTGCATTTCCTGCGAGATAGTCCGTTAACTAATTATTTAATTGATTTAATACATTTTTGTTTGACTAACAATTTCTTTACATTTAATAATAAGATATTTAGACAAAAACAGGGAACAGCCATGGGGGCACATTTTGCCCCCATGTATGCTAGTTTATTCATGGCTTATTATGAGGTGGTATGTTTATATAAGTATAGTTTTATTAAGGAATATGCAAAACATTACTACCACTATATAAACAATTTGATTTTTATTTATGAAGGGGGTAAGGCTGAAGTGCTTCAGTTTGTTACTGATTTACAGCATAATACATTCAATCTCTCATTTGATGGGCTACAATATGGAGAAAGAGTATCTTATTTGGATCTAACTTTAAATGGTATGGATAGTGGAGAAATTTGTACTGGGGTACACAAAGTTTTTGAATTGGAGCCAGTATTTATATGCCACTAGTTGCCACCCCCCCCCATGTTCTTTCAGCATTACCTTATGGAGAGTTCTTAAGATTGTCTAGAATTTGTAATGTTAAAGAGTATTTATTAAGTGAAATAGACAACACTGCAATTATGTGTTGTAACAGGGGTTAAAATAAGTAGGTGGTTAAGGAAGCTAAGAATAAACTTTTAACATTAGATTCAAATAAGAATGTAGACAAATGATAATGGAGCAAAGCAAAAGGCAATTGTTGGAACAACAATAAGGAACAAATGTATTTTGTTACTACATATAATATTAAAAGTGAGGAAATTTGTGAAGTATTAAAATATTATTGGAATTTTCTTTTGAAAGATAAAGATTTAAATAAAATATTGGACAAACATCCTATGATGTCATATAAACGGGGGATGAATTTAAAGGACATGTTTGTACGTAGAAATTTTATTTTACCAAACATTAATACGAATAATTATCCAATATCTGTTGGTACTTTTAAGTGCAGTAACTGTTCTGTTTGTAAGCATATGGTATGTTCTTTTGAATACATAAACAAGGTTAAATATATACCTAAAGGGGGATTTTCATGCAACAGCAAGGCCTTGTGGTTTCTTTTACACTGGAGAGACAAAAAGAAGTTTTAAGGTGAGGTTGATGGAACATATTAGGGACATTAAAAACCAAAAAGAAGACAAAACTATAGCTTGTCATTTTAAAGATACACATAACAGTGATTCTTCTATGTTACAGGGTAGTGTTTTAGAACAAATATATGTTAGGGACAATGATGAAATTCTTCTTAAGGAAAAGCTGTTGTATAAAGAATCTGTTTTTATTCTAAAGTATGATACTATGGTTCCCATGGGACTGAATGGAGAGGTTAACTGGAAGTGTTTTAATTAATTAATTAATTAATTAATTAATTAATTAATTAATTAATTAATTGAATAATTAGTTTTTTACTTTGTATACAAGCTATCAGATTTTTGCTGTATTTTGTAACTCCTTGAAGGTCTTGTACCAAGGCGCTAGACAATTAAAGTTATTTAGGTCTGAACCAGTGGTCTTGGCTTTGTTTTCTTGCAAAGTTGTTTAGATCTGTTATTAAAAATAGTCGCTTAACAGCAATCTTTCTAAACTAGTTACTATCGTCCAACATCCTTTAGAGTCTTAAGATAAACAATCCCAATAAATAAATGTTTTTAAGTGACTATTAATGAACCACAGAGTCCTGTCATTAAGTCATGAAAGACCTTTAATGGTAAAGAAACCAAGGTC
The DNA here is from genome assembly GCF_019279795.1 of Protopterus annectens. NCBI lineage: Eukaryota > Metazoa > Chordata > Ceratodontiformes > Protopteridae > Protopterus > Protopterus annectens. The sequence continues at coordinate 867,310,823 of NC_056737.1, read as the reverse complement.
CCAATCAAACACGTGTCTATGCAAACTTTCAGTAGCACACTGAATGCTGAAATAAATTTAAATAAATATACATAAATAATATAAATACAGCATAATATAATATAAATGATAACTGTAACTCTAGCTTTACCCCTCTCTCCCCTCCATCTGTTCCTCAAGAAAAAAACTGGCTCACCTCCAGCTATCACACAATAAATACCAAGTCCTAAAAGTGTTATCAAAAACTAAAAATAAGAACAAAAGCGTGCAGGTAGCACTGAAAGCAAGCCTTACTAAAAGAGGTAACCCAACGAAGAAAGAGAAGGTCTTGCTACCAAAAGCAGAATATATTAAAATCCAAAATATTTAATAATAAAACAATTCCAAAATACAAGATAAAAACTCATGGAGTGGTTCAATAAACAACAGCACAAGTGCTTTCAGTCTTCTAGCCTTCTTCAGATCCTGTTTACTTCCTGTTCCATAAAAGTTTTTAAAACACCTTTCACCACTAGAAAAACCCTGTTTCAGCAATCGCCACACCTTCTCAATGTCTTTCACCAGTGGGAGTAACTCTTTTTCTGGAATCTCCACCTTTTTAGAGCTGGTTTCAGGCGAACTAAGCCATTGAACCCTGGTGCCTTATATGCTTGCAGGTTTGCTATCCACCACATCTCTAAATATTCAGTATGATTAATTATGTTGCCACCCCTTGGGCTTTCTTCAGCAAGATGTATCACCATAATGCGAAATTTATGTGTTAAATTGATTTTAATGTGTTGAGCTAATGCATTACTTTTATTCAGCAAGGTTATATCACTTAAATGATATAGCATCCTCTCTTTAAAAGTTCGACTGTTTTTGCCAATATAAAAAACATGAGTACTGCTCGCAAGTTGCTATATAAACAAGGTGATGACTTATACAATGTGCATAAAACTTAAAAGTATACAACCTCTTGGTTACAGGATATACGAAAGAACCAACCATGTTAATAAAAGGACATGCTTTGCAGTTCCAGAGTGATAACTTGTTGAGGTTTTCTCTGAGAAATATCACACAAGAGTCTTTTTAAATTCTTTTTATTTTTAAAACAAAATCTGGGATATTCTCCGACTACCTTTTTGAGGTTTGAGTCCTCTATTAAAATTTTCCAATTATCTCTAATAATTCAACATATATCTCTAGCATCATTGCTAAAAGTTAAAGGAAACCTAGTCAGTCCTGAATTTATTTTCTCTTTGGACCTCTGTTCTATGATAGCATCATAGTTCAAAAATACGGTCTTCCTTTTGTCCTCCTCAGCACCTTACTTTCATTAGTAGCCATGTCAACTTCTCTTTTGTTATATCCTCGATCTTTGATAAAAATTCTACTTCTAAATCATATCTGTTGTCTTTAGTACATAATCTGGAAACTCTAAGTAACTGGCCAGTTAAAATGCGTGAATAGAAATAATTAGGATGCATATGTAGCATATGTTTTTTCCAGCATTCTTTTCGAAAAACGTGTCATTACATTGTCAAGACCTAAGTCTAATTTAACTTCCAAGAAATCTATGTTTGTTCTTGAATGTTTGATATCAAATCTAAGGAACAAAGTAATTTCATTGAGCTATGCAGCGAATGTTTTCAATTCTAATTCATTATTTGCCCGTAGCAAAAATATGTCATCCACAAATCGATTATAAAATAATATATCTTTTTTTTTCCAAAGGCTTAGCATCATTCAAAACATGACTACTCTCCCACTGAGCTATAACTATGTTGGAGTAGCTATTGGCACATGGTGTGCCCATAGCTACTCCCTACTTCGGCCAATAATAGTTGTTCTCACAAAGATATTATTTTCCAAGATAATATTGAGTACAGAACATATCTGTTCAATGTTATGATTCACAACAGTACTGTCCAACTCCAAAAAACTATGAACCGCTCTTATTCCATAATCATTAGGTATAACAGTAAATAATTTTTTTACATCCATTGTCACCAGAATTGGTTTTATATGCTGGTCGAGACTGGCAACACATTCAAAAAGAGAGACTAAAAATTGTGAAGCATCTCTGAAAATAGTAGGTGTTCTCAGTGCTATAGGTTTCAATGAATTTTCAACAAAAATGGACGCTGGTTCCATTATCCACCCTCCCCCAGATACGATTGGGCGCATCAGTGGATTTGACTCATTTTTGTGAATTTTGGGAAGCCTTTTATAACAGGAACTATAAGCTTATCAGTTACTAAATATTCATAAAAATCTTCATTTATTTGTCATGATATTATCATATCATATAAATCATCTTTGACTTTCTTAATCATCCACTTCCCATTTCAACAATAGCTTATACGTTTGATCATCATTCAGTATCTCATTCATCTTGTTATTATAATCCATAGTATCCATAACAATGATACCGCCTCCTTTATCAGCTGGTCTAATGCTTATATTTTCATTGTTGGCCAAATCTCTCAGGGCTTTGCTCTCTTCTTTACTTAAAATGTGGAAAATCTTCTGTCACTTAAGTATAGGTTTTGAGATCTCTGTCTCACATACTTTTACAAATAACTCAACTGCTGGATGTGATATTGGTATACAAGTACTTGGTTTCTTATATATATTTCATGAGTATAATCTGATTGATTAACACATAAATTCTTTATTGGGATGTTCCGTCCAAAGGTTTTTATATCAATCACAAATTCTGCTGCATCAGATGGAACCACTGGTATAAAGGTTAAACCTCTACTTAATACTGCAGTCTCTGCTTCATTTAATGCATAAGTTCGAAAGATTAAAGACTAGTATAGAGTCAGTTTTCCTATATCCTGATATTTTTCTCTTCTTCCTGCTTATGCTGGTAGATCGTGGTTTCACATTCTGATATCTCTGTTTTAGTGGTATAGGAAGATCTAAAAAAACAGAATGTGTTTGGCATTATTCTTGGGTCTTGCTCCTTGAATTTCAGTAGTTTGGTGAATATCAAGTGAAGTACTGGCTTCCTTAAATGTCATTTCAGTATTCACTGTATTACTCTGCTCCAACACACATACTTCTTTTGTATCTTGTTTCCCATTGATCAAATTAGTCTGACCATCTTGCAATTCTCGTATCTCAGAATAATTTTTATTCACAGTATCAGTCTGTGCATCAGGTTCTACATTCTTATTGTCTGTTCTTTTTGGTTTGGCCAATCAAAGATGTTTCCATTCTGAAAATAGCAAAGTCTCTTGCAAGTTTCTTACTTTTTATAGTTTTCAATTTGGCATCGGACATTGACAAAGAATGCTGTAAATATTCTATCTTTGTTATTAAAAATATCTGAAAGTGCTAGGTTTTCTAGCTCTGTTTGTTTCTGTTCTATGAATGTGGCCACTTCTTTCTCATAATGCCGAAAGAATTCTATTAACAATTTAATATATTTGAAACTTGTTTCTAAGTTAATCTCTTGCCACTTCCTAAGACGTTCAGGATAGTAATTCCCATACACTGGCACTGGTATGAGTCTTGACAATATAGAATGTCAAATAGCATGAAGCACAATTTAGCAACACCCCTAACATTGTTCAATTTCAGCCTCCATACAGGTTTTGTACCAAGTGAATGGAGAACAGCTACAGTCATTCCCCTGCACAAAGAAGGGCCTGCCACAGACTCAAGCAATTGCATACCCATACATCTGAGCAGTCTCATATGCAAAACCACGGAAAGACTTATTATGAAAATAATCAATGGGAAACTCCAAACACTGGACTCATCTCAGTTTGCATTCGTCAAACGCAGGTCATGCTTACTCAACCTGGTGGAGTTTTTTGAAAAGGTCATCAAGGCAATGGATAAAAGCAAAATGGTACACACCTCATATCTCAGTTTGGCCAAAATGTTTGAAACAATTCTCTACTCAGGCATAGTAGAAAAGCTAAATAAACTGAGAATAACCACCTATTGCCAATTGGCTCACAGATATCATCATAATCATCGACCCCCTTTTTCCCATTTTCTACATAGGTTCGGGGTGTCATGTCAACTGTCGCCATCTCTCTCAATTCAATGCCACTCTCATGCCTTCATCAACACTCATGCCTGACTGTAGCAGATCACCTCTCACACAATTCATCCATCTCTTTGTTTCTTCTTGCCTTCTTCCTGCCTGCCCCAAATCTTCTTCAACAGATTGTCTTCTGATTTTCTAACGTGTCTGAACCATGGTAATCTGTTTTCTCTTATCTTTTCTGCAACTGGAGCTACTTTGGCTTCTGATCTGATGTCCTCATTTCTTTGTCTGCACATTCTACCACACGTCTCAGGCACTTCACTTCTCTAGCTTCCTCAACTGTTCTGCCTTTAATGCCTAGGTTTCTGTACCATACAGTAGTACTGGTCATACCACTATTTTGTGCACCTTACTTTTCAGCGTCTTTGACATTCTTTTGTCATACACTCTATGCCAGTTGGCTGCAGCTCCTCTGATTCTGGCTGTGACCTCGTCATTCAGACTTCCCTTCTCCTCAACCACCCCCTCCTAGATACCTGAAGCTGTTAACTTATTTCACTGTTTTCCCTTCTATCTCATTTCTTAGCTTCTTCTGATTTCTTGCATTTGCTTCCATTACCACTGTCATATCTGTACTCAGTTTCATCCCATGTGTCTTCAATTTTGCATTCCATTTCCCTATCCTTTGCTGATGTTCTTGCACAGAGTCTGCCCATAATACCCATCATCTGCATACAGCAACTCTGTTGATCTGTCCCCTCCAACCTGTTTGATAATGTCATCCATTACCTGTATGAACAACAGTGAGGTTAGAGCTGAACCCTGATGCTCACCCACTCCCATTCCCACTGGGAACTCCTCTGCGAGACTCAACACTGTTTGTACTTGAGTCATTGGGTCGTTCTACATAATTTGTACTAATTCTACCAATCTTTCTGGGACTTTTAACCACTACTGGACTGCCCAAATCAGCTTTCTTGGAACCTTGTTATATGCTTTCTTCAAGTCTAGGAATGCCCAGTTGGACCCTTTCCTCATCTCTAGCTTCTTCTCGACTATCTATCTCACTGCAAACATTCAGTTAGTTGTGCTGCATCCTGATCTGAATCTGACCTGCCCATCTCCCACCTTACTTTCTACTATTCTACATATTCAATTATCAATCACCCTCTCCAGAACCTTCAAGCAATGTGACAGGTGTCTGATAGCTCTGTACCACACACAGTTGTCCCCTTTGTTCTTGAACACTGGCACTAGTATGCATATTCTCCAGTCATCTGAGATATGCCTTTCTCTCCACACTGCTATGAGTACCCTCAGGAGCCATTTCTCCTCTAAGTCACCCAGCATGTTTATTATATCTGCTGTAACCTCATCTGAGTCTGCTGCTTTCCCTTAGTGCTAATTCTTGCTTCTTTTATAGTGGGCTCCTCCTCTTCTCCCATCGTAAGCTGTATCTGGGGCAGTACAGCTTCTGTGGGGTTTTCTTCATTCAGAAGCTGCTGGGAGTACTCCTTCCACCTGCCTTTGATGTCCTGTGGACTGGTGAGCAGGACCCTTATGAAAGGTGTCTGACTATCTTCTGCATCTTTCTGTCTTTAACTGCAACCTGACATAGTTTCTTTGTGTCATCTACTGACTCACATTCCAGAAGCTATTAGAGTGTCTCTGATGCTTTGTTCTTTGTCATTCTAACTCCTTTCTTAGTCTCTTTGTCAGCTAACCAGTATTCCTTCTTAGCCTGGTCTGTCTTTTCCACCTCCCACTTTTTTGTGCACTCCTTTCTTTTGATGACTCCCTGAACATCTGCATTCCACCACCAGCGTTCCTTATGTACCTTATATTCATACCTGGCTCAGCCACATACCTGTTCTGTAGTCCTCACAGATGCTGTTTTGAGGCACTGCCATTCTTCATCTCTGCCTATTTCCTCTTCTTCTTGGGGTACTAGAACCCTGAGTAATTCTTTAACTGTTGTGTTTTCTTTCCAGTCAACATCCAGGTCTTCAGCCTGGTCTCTCTTGACCTTAGAGCCTTCTCTGACCACTGCTTGCAGCTGATTGTGGTAACCAGTAGTTTATGCTGTGGGCCAACCATTTCACTGGGGATGACTTTGCAATCGCTGATTCTACCCCAATGTCCTTGCCTTACTAGGAGGAACTCGACATGAGTTGCATGTTGGCCACTCTTATGTGTGTTCTTGTGATTGTCTCTCTTTCTGAACCATGTTGTGGCTACTATCAAGCCATTTTTCAGAAAGATGTCTAGAATGGCATCTCCTTCTTTATTTCTGTAGACCCAGAGGCAGTCTTCATACCCTGTTCAGTCTGTCCTGATATATGCATTCAAGTCACCCATTATCAACACCAATTCATGTTGTCCTGCTTCATCTAGTAGGCCCTGCAACTGCTGTCTGAATGCACTCCTTTCTTTACTATCACAGCCCTGCTGTGGGGCATAGGCTGAAATTATGAATACTGTCTTACAATTATGCTGGTGTCTGACTGCCATGAATCTGTCACTAATTTCCGATGACATGCCTTACTGCCTTTTGAAGCTTCTCCATCACAGTTCTCACACCATTTCTAAGCTTGTCCTCCTCACAGACAGGACGCAGGAAATCAAAACAGGGGAATTTACCTCCACAAAGAAACCAGTCACCAGTGGAGTCCCTCAGAGTTTTGTGCTGGCACTGATCCTGTTTTGCATCTACTTTTCTGAAGTAAAAACCAATACCAAAGAGCTCTGGCTGACTAAGTTTGCAGATGACTGCAAGCTACAAGCAGTCACTGAATCCCCAAATGGCTTAATGATCCCGCAGGAAGGTTTCTCTCAAATAAATAATTAGTGCCAAAATCATGGACTGAAACTAAATACCAAAAAATGCATTATTGTATCCTTTGGGAAGTCATCTATTCCAGGAAGCTACCACACTGACAATACACCACTAAGAGTTGACCCAGTTGTTTGGGATTTGGGAACTTAAATGGAAAGTGAACTAACTTTTGTCCAACGTGTTCATTGTGATAAGAAAGTCCTTCTTATATTGCACAGCGTATAAACAAAGGGATTGTGTCTGCATCTATAAACAAAGGGATTGTGTCTGCATCTAGGGATCTCATTGTCTCCCATTACTGAGCTCTTATTAGTTCAGTCATTGAAAATAATGCCCACTTTTAGCATGTACCTGTCCAGAGATGTGCAACAACTGGAACGTCCAGAGAGAGTCAAATGGCATTAGAACTACTCAGTCTAGGGATCAAAACCTCTTCTGCAACACTGACATAATGATTTGGAGTCACAGGTATATCTTGAAAACTTGCATGAATGTTCTCAGAGGTTTAAAAGTATGCTAACACATCTAGGCCTTGCAGCAGTCCTGTGTTTCATTCCCACTGTCTCCATTTGCCTGCTACATTATTGAGTAAGTCAGTTAGTCAGACATTGTTCTGGGTCATTTCTGAAAAGGGAATTTGTGTCCATGTCGCTTATCCACTTAACATATTTCACACTAGTTATTTCCCCTTCTCAAAAGCAATCACACATTTATATTCTAAGTGGCTCTTGGATATTGCATTTTCCCTTACCTTTCTGGCCCCCCAGGTTATGATTGTAAAAGCCTAAGAATATAGACCAGTTTGCTTACATTGTTTGGGGAGGGTGGCATAGGGGGGTTGTGGTTGTCATAATGGTTAAGGTGTTTACCTTACAAACACAAAGTACAGGGTTTGATTCTCACCTTTGGGGAAGTTGTTTAGGCTTAAAAAGGTCTGCAAGAGCAGCTACCCTAGTACTTTCCTATGAATTTATGAATATATTAAATAAAAAGAGAACCTCACTGAGTTGGAGTTTAGACCACCCTTAGCTTTGTATCTGATTTCTCCAGTACCATATCTTTTCCTTACAGATCTTTCAGACATCTTGGATGTGCCAGAAACTACAAGAAAAGACTTGCCAGAACTACTTATAAGTGATAGAGTTTATTTTGTTGGGGAGCTAAACACTATTTATAGGTTCTTAGGTAAGTACTAGGCTAGTTGCTCCTGGAGACCATTTTAAGCCTATTCAATTTAACTTTTTCTGCTTGAAATAACCTAACATCCATTTGGTTACAGATTGGCGTTACCCATTCCATGGTCGATGATTATATATTACCCCTAATGAAAATAACTGGTATCATACCATAGATAATCTGAGGAGACCCATGCATGGGATAAAGCATTTAGGAGCTGCCTCTGTCCATTAGTATTACAGGGGGAAGTCCTGGGGTAAATTTTTTATTTTCCATCTATAGATCTAAGTTGCACTTGAAAATGGACAGGGATGAACTTTGTTTTAAGTGCATGAGGAGTCTATTCCACTGCAGCAGTATCCACTGTGAGATATACATGTCCTTCCAAACTGTTCTGTTGATGTTGTAGAAGAGGTTTGATTCCTAGACTGAGTGTTTCTGATGCCATTTGACTTGCTGATGTGCAGTAAATTCATCTGTAATGGGTTAGAGGATGGCTTATATGCTAGATATTGTCACCTCTTAGCAGTCTGTAGAATACAAAGTATAGTGACAGGACTTTGAGTCAGTTCATGTAAGACAGGTTGTTTAGGTCTTATATCCTTTTAGTAAGGTATCTATGCGAGTGTTCCAGTTGTTGCATGTGTCTGGATGGATACATACTAAAGGGGGTATTATATTCAATGACTGGCCTGATGAGGCTGAGTAAAGGGGACAGTGACATCCCTTTATCTAGATCAGGGCTGCCCAAAACATGACCCCTGGGCCACATGCAGCCCGCCGTGCAATTCTGTGCAGCCTGCCTAAACTAGATGACTGCAAATAAATAATGCTGTGCTCGAGTAGTGGGTGACCCAGGCTTCCATGTGCACTCCCTTCAATGGTACGGGTGAAACACCTGTGCAGTGGCATAGGTGAAGAGTTGTGAATGGGCGGTTGTCAATTGGAGTTTTTATGAGGAAGGAAGTGAGTTCAAGTTGTGTACAGCGTGCGTGAGAAGCTGGGTAACAGAGATAGGAAAACTGACAGCGCTCATGTGTGAGTCAGGAAGGTGCAGTAGCAGAGTGATAACTAACAGCATTTTATACCAGCAGAAGAACATGACCCTGGGAGGGAGGAGGAGGAAGACAATGGAAGTAAGATGTCGCGGGTTGTACCTGATCAGAGGAGCAAATATGAAAATGAAGAGTTCTTCAGGAAGCTAAACCGGGAGTGCGAGGTAAGAATGGGAAGGAATTGGAGCCGAATCCATGGGCTAAAGGTGTGGGGGTTAGAGAGGCTGCACTGTGAGATGACTTTGCTGACAGGATGGCATGGAGACAGGGCTGAACTGAGAGTGTAAGATGAGGGACAGGAATAGGTAGCATGAGAGTAACTCAAAGAAATAAACTCAGCCTGAGTGTGAGAAGAGAGGAGCTTGATGGGGACATAGAAAGTGTTGAAGTAGGACTTGGGTTTGGAAAGAAAAGAATAGTGAGAAGGCTGAAGTAGCATGATGGAGAAACAGGAGCAAACTGACCTCCTTAAGAGAAGCAAGGTAAAGCAAAGATGGAAAGGAGTGAATGGGTAGTTGAGGATCAAACTTAGAATGTGATGAGGTGAACAGGCTGAGGTTATGGGTCTTGGCACAAAGAGTTTATATTAAGAGGTTAGGGACTGGTGTTCTTGGACAGACTACTAAGACATCTGTAAAACCAGTAGTGGATAGAAGGCAGGCTGGCATGCAAATATGAGACTAATTTGTGTGTCGGAATTCGAGGACTGAGAGCAAAAATATCTAGCAACAATAAGGGCCCAATGACGTATAGTTCTGGCATTGAACATTGAACAAAGCACAAAAGCAACAGCGGGGGACATCATGGTCTGGGCCTGAGCAAGTGACGCAATAAGAATGAAAATCTCGGTGTGGCATTTGCATTCCACAGGCAAGACAATTGTTAACTTTTTCTGACATCGGTTAGAGCATGAAAAAAGGATCCCCAATGGGGTATTTAGCTTTAGGAGACTTCAACTTCAATTTTGAAACAAAAAAACTCAGGTAGCGGCCGACCGGCACTCATGCGAACTGCTTCTGCTTTGGGCTCCTCGGCAAGAAAGACTGATGTAATGATGTCGGCTGCCTTAATTTATAACACTGACGACCTGACATCAGTTCTGGAGCAATGGCAACTGACGCAGAAATACTAAGCATCTGGTATTCGGGCCGACTGAGAGCTACCCTGGCAGGGATAACCCAAATGTGATGACTGCAGCAGTGAAACATGAAAAACATCTACTAAGACATCTGCAAAACCAGTGGTGGATAGAAGGCAGGCCGGCATGCAAATATGAGACTAATTTGCGTGAATGCTAACATGAAGACTGAGACAAGAAGAGCAGGATAGGAAGCAAGCTGATCTGAGATTAAAAGAAAGGGAATTCATAGAGATTTACATGCACTTGTGGCACTGTATGGACATACGAGATAAGGGGACTTGGAAAGGATGGTGGTGATGTCAGATTTGATAAAGGGCTTGTGAGATTTGTTAAGCTTGGAGAGTGATTAGAAAACAAAGGAAGAGAAAATGTGAAGAGAAGGTTGTAGGTAGGAGGCAGGATTTGTACGTATTTAGTGTGATGGGAAAAAAACAAATCATGCAGTTTCAAGGAAAATTACAGTAAGAAGCCTATGTTCATTATTTGAGTTAGGAACATGAACAATGTGGGCAATAAATTTAAATTTTCTGACTTGTAAAAATAATAAATGGAGACGGTGTTATTTTTAGCTGTTCATTTGTTAATGTTTTAATCCATTTAATGAAGTTAATTTCAATACTCAGAAATGTTTTCTGATCCCAAAATATCTTAAGATACTGGTGTGAAAATATGCAGTATATATCTCCATTTCAGTAAGAACATTTTAAAAAGTATTTAGACCCCCCTCCCAAGACGTTCAGGTTTTTTTGTATTTGGTAAGCAGATGATTTCCTGATTACCACAGTAGGACTTGCCAGAGAAGAAGTGTCTTGCTTGCAGACCCCCAGTTCTGTTCTTTGCTTTTAGTTTTGCCTTGCGAAGTTGATTATCCATTTGCTATTAGAACTATTAATTGGGTGAAAGTAAATGCGTATGTACAGCAGCTTGAGGACCAGAGTTAGTTACAGAAAGTGTTTGTATCCATTGAGATTTATAAAGCTGTATGTTTTTGCATAGCAAAGTAAATCAATTTAACACCTTTACAACACTTGCAGATTTAATCATTTCTAATGCCACAGTAGGTGAGGTGATTGTTTATGTGAATGAGGAATTTTTATTTCATTTTTTTTAATGTGCATTGTGTAGAGGTCTGCATTTTGCATAGTGTGCAGTAAGAAGATACACCTACGTGTAGCACTTGTAACAGACTTAACAGAAGATCCAAAATGTAGTACTAGGATGTTATTGTGTGTTGCATCATAATATACATTTGCTCTTGCCACACCTAGTAAGGCAGAAAACTTTAAATAACAAAAGCAAGAAAAGTGCTTTTGAACAGCTGGATGTAGTTGTAAACTACAGCAGCCAACTTAACTAAATTCTACTAGAACAGTACTGGTAACCAACGCTTTTGGTCAGTGGTTACTTGTAGCAACCAGTGGGGTGCTCTGCACAAGCAGGATAGGTAGTACTTATGATGTTTGAAGCATCAATATCAGGGCTGTCCTAACCTGGCCACCCTTCTCCAAAAATGGGATGACCCCGAGGATAGTTATATTAGTTGGGGGGCAATGTCTCCCCCAAAACACCCTGACCAAACTTGACAGAATCCTTTGGGAAATAGGGGAGCTGTTCTGTTTCAATAAAAACTTTTATAAGAACCATGACTTTTCTTTCTTATGAAATTTTCGAAGTTCTTGCTAAACCTAACCAATGGTAGGACTCTCCAAGTAATTTCAGTATATGTACTGTATTATTCTGGATACAGCCCTCGGATAAATATTTTTTTACTGTGGCCCTCGGATTACCTAAGATTGGACAGCCCTGATCTAGATCCTACTTACCTCTTGCACTCTTTCCGTACTAAATAAATTACTTCTATTTTTTTATATTACTTATGACCCACAACTTCTTCTCTAATTGATAAAAACATGACTGACCTATGTATGATATTAAAGGGACTAGAAGCACTTTCACTGTTTGTACTACATTCAAGAGCTTATAAATACAATATTTTTACATTATCTTTTATTTAGTCTCTTCACACTTATCCGTAGCTGCCATAATAGACTCCTTTTTAAATCTAAACAACTACATACTTCATCTTATCATGACTCCATAAAAATGAACATTTTTGAACAAATTCATATGTGGGAACAAAATTTACCTCCATAGTCTGTTTTCTCTTCATTTATTTTATATCCTGAAAACACATGAAACTCTCAAAATGTTCCACAACACGAAAATATACTTTTCTCGATTTACCAAGTACAAAACAATATCATCTGTAAATAAGGGTATTTTTACTTTAATACCATACCAATTGTATCCTTGAATTTGTGAATGCCTTATTTTTATTGCCAATGGCTCTTAGTATAAGGCAAATAACAAATGGGGAAAAAAGGACACCACCGCCTGGTTTCTCTTTTCAAACACAACTTATCAGAGAGGAATCCCCCCACCTTGATTCTTGCCTCTGATCCTTCATACATCTTCTTAATTACATATTTATTCAGGTAAGAAATACAAATCTTACCATTGCCCTATTCATAAAATCCCAGCTAAGGTTACTGAATGCTTTCAATGCATCAAGACCCACCAACAATAGCAGGATCTTCTCTTACTCTCCTTCCTTCTGGATCATCACCATTCAGTTAATGTTGTCAAATGTTTGCTTCCCCTCCACAAAACTACACTGATCCATATCTGCCAGCTTTAGAAACAACTTAGCCATTCTTTTAGCTAGTATAGACAAACGCTTTACAATTATGGCTCAGAATTTAAACTGGTCTATTTGAAGTTTGGTTTAAAGGATCTTGACCCTGTTTGGGTAGTTACAGCTGACACACATTTCTTCCAAAATGTTGGTATTGTCACTCCTTTTAAACTATTGTTAAACGAAACTTTACAGTTCTTTACCACATTCTTCCCTCCTAGCTTCCAAACTTCTACCGGATTAACATCTGTTCTTGGAGATTTTTCTGCAGATTGGTTATACATCAACATTTTTATCTCATCTCCTCCTATTTTAACTGTTAGTTGTTGAACCTCATCTACATATAACCTTGACAAATTTAAGTAAGCCTTTAACCTTTGCCAGTATCACTAAATGATTCTTATATTTTTTAACCAGATCCCTTTTTCCTTTATTTCTACCCTACTTTTAAACTCACTTTCATTTTATCCCACTCATTAGCTAGAACATATGTAGTATTTTATATCTTCCCTAATAACTCCCGGATAATTTCCACAACCTATTCCGTAAATTCTTTTCTACTTAACAGGTAGGTGGGGAAGTGCCATTGTCTCAGCTTTACTTCATTACTCTGCATTTTTATCTTATTAATTAATGGTGCATGATCTGAAACTGTTATTGGATATATATCAAAATTCTCAATTAAATGCACATGTTCCTGTGAAATATAATTTCTGTCTATTGTCTTTTGTTACATTTTCCCCTCTAGGCCTAAAGATACATTCTTGTTATTGCAAATCACATTCCAGTCCCCACCAATAAGTAATATTTCCTGCTGAAAGTTGATTTCTCACAAATTTTCTTTAAGCGTTATAATAGCAGTTTTAGGTAGAATATAAATATATGCCAACATAATCCTCCTCCCTTAACAGCAGCTCCTTACTACTACAAATATACCATTATCATCATTTTTCCCTCTTCTATCACTACTGGAGCTCATCTAGCAATTAATATAAGTATTCCTCTTTTCCTTTATACCTAATATTCTGCAGAATATCCATCCTGAAATCCTTTCTTTATCAAATTCACATGCTCAGTTCTTTCCAAATGTTTCTTCTGCAGCATTACTATTTGTACTGTGCATTTCTTAATATAACTAACTATTTTTTCCTTTTTGTCTATACCTGTGAGATAATACTTGAGGTAATATGGAAAGTGCTTCTATTATAGTAAGATGTCATTATCCTTACCTATTATAAATGGTAGCTTTTTTAAATGTCTATTTCCAGCTTTTGTGATACATGCACACATTAAGGTCTGTCAGGTTAATCCTTTATCCAGTTTTTACTTATAATCAACATTAGAACCTATATCATTTTACAAGACTTTTTGTTTAATAAAAGCCCTCAGAAAATAAATAAATAAGTAAACACATACCCAGAACACCCTCATAATGTGTTAGCTTAATAAAAACATACATAACTATGTACATCTTCAAATAATAATAAAGTTTGACCCTCCTAATAGGAACATTTGTGCCAAATAGACAACTGTTAGCACCGGTCTTAATTAACTTGAAGTCGGAGTTATCCATGGAATAAGATACATGTTACTGTCTGTGCTTCTACTCACACTAAATGGTGTCTCTTCTCTGTTTTATTTTTACTTCCCCTCAGATGTGAAAACAATTTGCCTTGAAGAAAAACATGTTCCGTCTTTTTTTGCCCAATTATCAGCTTGTGGCCATGGAAGCATAACAAAAAAAAGAAAAATGCAGTCCTCTGATATAGAGTGAAAGACAAGCTGAAACACTTATTGCTAAAGGAAAACTTTTCATTAATTCGGTGTTCTCATATTTACTTGTTTCCACTTATAATTTATTAGATTAAGCCAAGGATCTTAATCCAGATATTCACCTATGCAAAAGTAAGGGAAAACATATCAGCTCTACACATATTATGATCTGTGTACTTCTACACCCCATTACCCACCGCAACAACCCAAGGTTACAACCTATTAATTTAAACTTGCTTTTGTCCAACATTTCTTCTCTTTTTGCACAGTAACACCTACATTCCTTAATACCTGAAAAGAAGAACAAGAAAAGGAAGAAAAAAGGGGTGGGGAATCTGTTTACATAAAATAACAACTAAACTACTTTACTATAAGATATGTAATTTATATTGTAAAAAAAATTCATAGAAATACTGTTAAGAACAGGAATTATTTTACTTACAGTTATATTCCTTGCCCCCCCCCACTCAGAGTCCTTCTATGCATTAATGACATAAAGTAAGGCAAATGCTTTTCAGTTCCTAACAAGTTTATCAAAGTCAACAAAAGTCCACTCTTTCCACTTATTCTTATACAGCTGTATTTCACAAAAGAGACTGATACTTCGCAGTCTCACATTTATTCTTCCATGTTGCTGGTTTTCTTTATCTTCATCTCCATCTCCCAACTACACATTCTAGTTCAATTCCAAGATACTCCCAATTCTTCTGGTTAACTCCTGTGTTTTTCTCTGTCTCAAGCATTTTCCTCACTGGCAAAATTCTCCCTGTGCATTATTATCAGAAGAATGTGAATCCGAGTTCCCTTTTGCTTGATGGCTCATTTTTTTGTTGGACAAACTTTTGCATTTCCTCCTTAGCCTGTTCTGCATCAAAAATGAGTTTGACCTTCCAGGAAAACTATTCTGAAGACAGTTGAATACAACATCTTCAGTCTCACATGTGTTTCATGACATTCCCTGATTACTGGAATAAATGTGTTTTCTTCTGCCTGGCATACAGTGCATAATCATTTCCCACAAACACTCTACTGTCTTCAATGTTTAATACTTTGCCTTTTTGCCACAGTTCTGTCGGTGTCAATGCTTTCTTTGGTAGGTTTGCATTTTTACTAATAAAGGTCTTGGCTGCTTTCTCATGGCCACATTTGTAGCATATATATGGTGTGCCTTTCAATCAACAGTTCTTGCTGTAAAATACCAGTACAGTTATTTATTAGTGCTTTCATAAAATTAATACAGGCTGTTCCTTCTAGTTTTTCTGGTACAACAGAAAATCTCAGATTTCTCCTACATGCTCCAGCTTCTAATTTTACCATTTTTTGAAACATTTGAGCATTTTCATACTCAACCAGCCTTTTCTTCATTTCAACCTTTAATTTTTGCAGTTGTATCAGCTCATCTGAATATTTGTTTAAAGCTTATTACATTTTTCCAGCCCTGTTTTATTTTAGTTGATATACCCCTTCAGTGTTTCATTTATTTTAATTACCTCTGAGAATATTTGACTTATTTTTCCTCTAGATTACTGGAAGCCATGTTTTGCACCAAAGCTGGAACATGAACTGCTTTTTTGCTGAACAACCACAGGATTATTCCCAGTCAGTGTTTCCTCTTCATATTTTCTACTTGATTTTCTTTTAGGTTCTCTTAGTTTCTTCTTTGCAGGCATCCAGGTGGTGTACTTACTAACCAGTAACTAAATTTTACTCAAGCTGACAACATCACTGACTGTTATTTCTCAGTTTCTGTTTTCACATTGGGAGAGCCGAAGCTAAGCTGTTGATCTCAGACTGCAGCCATCTTGGAATCCTCATCCAAACAAATTAACTACTAAATAGGAACACATAATTAGATTTTTGATACGCAGGGTGTGCAACCATCTAACAGATATAGAGTACAAGAGGATGGAACTAGCAAACAGATTGCATTAACAGGTGTGTGTGTGTGTGTGTGTGTGTGTGTGTATGTGTGTGTGTGTGTGTTTGCAAAATGCCCTAGTTAGAAAGGGCAGTTTATTTAATTGAGTGAGCAGTTTAGCGGCCTCAAACCCTGTACCTTTGGTAAACCACTGTGGAGTTGGTTGAAATGTTCTGAATTAGGCACTTTTGCATTATTGGGTCATACATTTTGTTTCACTTAAATTTGTTCAAAACTACAAATTTAAAATGTGCTCTAACAAATGTTGCTGTATTAAACAAGAAATACATTTAAAACAATCAGGAAGGCAAATCAAAGAACACATGCTTTTATGCATGGCCTTAAAAATGTATACGGGGACCCATGGTTTGAAAACAGCCTGAGGACCAAGGTACACTTAATTTACCACTGGTCAGGTGCATTTTCAGTGTATGTGAGTTTCAGCATATTTTCAATGAATGACAGCTTAAAGGGAAGAGAAAGGTTTACTGATGCTCATGCTACATCTGTTTTCAATGTGCGGCAGTTTTATTTAGCAAATGGTTATCAGTTTTTGTGCTATAAAATTTGAAAGTAGTCACCTTTGGTGCAGAGGGGTGTGGGTTCTACTTCCACACCAGACAGGTGGATAAATGATGGATTCCTGACACTGCATATGGATTGTGACACTGCTGTATATCAAAATGAGGGTGCTGCACTCCTGAGCGTGTTGTCCTTCAGATGAGAAGTTAAACTGAGGCCCCATCTGCGTATAGGTTCATAGGCAAGTACAAGGCTTGCTGACCTTGTATGCCATTGCAAGCAGAGTCAATTTCTCCAAGGTGAGAATCAAACTTTTAACTTGCTTCTGTGAGGTAAACACCTTAACCATTACACCAACCCTCTGACTGAGTTGGTGGTAGCTCAGCTGGATGTAAAAGATCTCACAGCACATATCGAAAACAGTAGCATTAAGTTCCCTGATGTCCTGACCAAATTTCCCCTAATATTATAAATACTTCCTTGGGTCTCCCCTGAAAAGAGGCTACTAAGCTAATGGGGTGAACCTAGTCAACAAAGAATAAATAAAAGGTTTTAAATTACATCCACATCTGTGAAATAATTTCAAAAGTAAAGAACAAAACAGTACACACACTAACAGTTTCATATGTTCACAGGTAAGTTCTAGGCTAGCTGCCCTTGTGGGTCATTTTAAACCTAGCCAGTCTCCCTTTACCTATTCCATTTGATTAGAGATTGGCCTTTACTATCCCATGGTCAATAGCTATATATTACCCCAAATGAAAATAACTGGGAAAAATACCATAGATAATTTGAGAGGACCCCAACAGCCGCTTGGCAGTGCAAAGACTTTGAACAGTATTTATGGCAAATATGGGAAGACAGCAAAGTAATGGGACAATGCAATGGCACCAGGAAGGGAGGGGGTACCTGGTCCATTATCCTGCTTAGGGACCCATCTGACCATGATCCAGCTCTGCTTTAAGTACCAATACACTATAGGTAAAATCCTCTCACTGTACCTTTCCACGAACTTCCCTTCCCCTGGTAAAGGACAGAGTTCCTGGAGATACTACTGAAGAACCAACATCTCTGAAATCACATGTATAGTCAAGCTAGCAAGATCTGATTTCAGATTAAATCAAAGACAACAGTTCTTACCAAATTTATGCTGCATATCAGCTGATCTATGAGCTGATGGTTGACAGTTAGAACACTAAGTTCTTAAGTCCTAAAATGGTTTAAATAAAGGAGGACTCCTGTACATTATGGGAGCTGTTAGCATTTGTGAAAGTCTCTGGAGAAACACTTTTCTGAAAGAAGTGACTTATAATGGTCTTCTGTGATTTAGGTGGCATCATTAAAATCAATGCCCCTGAGAAGGAGATCCAGAAGGGTCCCCATGGTTGGAAATAATATACAAAATGAAAAAAACACTGAAGAAAAAATAACATTTGCAGAAGAATGGCTCCTCTCTCTTTTGTCTAAAGTCATTTAAGATACCAACATGGGTGAGCAGTGTTTAACTTTATTTTGTGTTCACAAAAGGTTCATATAATCAAACCACTTTTTAATATTACTATGGAGATAATCAGTTTTTTTTACAAACACTTGCTAGACCCTCACAAATCATAACTACAGACTTTATTTAATAGTTGAAACATAGATTTATAGATATATGACACAGATGTTTTTCAAAAACGCTTGTTTCATTATACTTTCTATAAATTCATCTAGAAACTTAACAATCATGCAAAAAAACCTTCATCAAGTTTATCTGATGGTAAAAGAATAGGCTAGATCTCCCCTGGTAACTAGTTATGCTGGCACTTACATGGGGAAGTTAGTACTTGGCAATATATGTGGAAGTCTTCCCCAAACAGAAATCACTGCAGACAATAAAGGTTTATAATAAAAGTTTGAGTAGCTCCCTGTTCAAAGCAGGGTCACAGTATTGCCCTCCCTTACACACCTTACTTAATATTAGGTAATGGTCTTACTCCTTCATGGATACAGAAAATGAAGCAATCATTTTACATAGACACAGTTCAGGCATTCTCCTGAATTTTTTTTTTCTAAATCTGCGCCAGCAACATGGAACCATATAGCAACATGGAACCATATTCCAGCCACCATCAGGAACCAGGGGAGGTCACTAAAGAAATTCAGAGCTAACTTAGAGACCATCTTCATCAAGCCAATGTCTGTAAATGTTTTAGAGATAATGGGTAAGATAGGGTTGCTGGAAAATGTATTGAATGCAAAGTAGTGCTTAATGGATGACAGTATAAATGACTGCAGCAATGACAACAAAACCTTAAGACATACTGTATGTATTGTAATCTAAATGTACTATCAAGTTTTTGCCTGACTTTATGGCACAGCGAGATGGAACCCTATATGTGGCTCAGGCAACTGCGGTTTGATTAGTGGCCATAGCAATGGAGGAGTCAGGTGTGTTTGTGTGTGTGGGGGGGTCCAATTTGCTTCTCCTAGGGGTGGGTGGGGGATGTAAGCACTCAGGGGCACACTGGGCAGTGCAATCACCCTAGTGGAGACCAGGAAATCTCCACTTAAGCCATCAAAGAAGACCAGGGTTGCATGGAGGGAATGCTTCTGGCATTAGTGAGGAGTATCCTCCATGGACATTCAATTGCATTTCCTTAACCAGTGCCTCAATGGATGCAAGTGGTAGGGCTGGTGATAAAAAGAAGAAAAATCCTTAAACAACCTCTGATAGCTTTCTGAATGATTGCCCATCCTGGTCAATCCTCAAGCCAGTGATGGGGAACAAATGGGGTGACTGACTGAGAAGGAGGCCAATGATCAACAGGCAGTGAGAGCAAAGAGTAACCGTCTGTTCTACATCACATATACTAATCTAGTGATATATATATATATATATATATATATATATATATATATATATATATATATGTGTGTGTGTGTGTGTGTGTATGTATGTATATGTATATATATATATATATATATATATATATATATATATACATATATATATATATATCTCATAATACTATACATTACAACTATGTATTTCACCATCTAAAGATGTGAATAGAAACACTAAGTAGTATGTCTATTTACATAACTTCTCTTTTAAAATTGTATTGATATCTTTTGTAATTGTACTGAAATTTCTGTTAATGTAATGCTCAGTCTGTATTGTCTGCTCCACTGGACACCTGATCATGGCTGAAAAAAGTCAGCTAACCAGACTACTAGATTAAAAAGAAATATTATTTATTTATTTATTATAGCTTGACCCCATACAATGACAACCATGGATTTAGTGCACAGAAGGGAAGTTTTTATTGGGTTGCTGCATGTTTATTAATTAGCTATGCTCATCTCTGTTTTTTGGTTCTGGTCATGGCTGAAAACAGCCAACTAGCCAGCTCATTTACTTGATTAACAATTGTGAGCTAAACAGATAAAAATAAATTAACTCTAATGGCTGCATTTGTACACACCATCTAAGGTATCACCTTGCAATGAAAAAGGAGAAGGAGGGAGAATGAATGAAACATCTTAAACTTTATTCTCAGCAACACGTCACTGTGAGTTCATACTTAATGTATGATCTGCTAGCCAGCTGAGAGAGACAGAAAGAGTTTCTCAAAGAATTGCACTAGATTAAATCATGAAACATTTTCAGACAATGATGAGAAGGGAGATTGAAAAGAGAGAAAACTGGGTTTTTGCATCTGTACATATTCTGATCTATGCAAGGAATAAACTAACTTCTAGTTGCTATTGGTTCATGCAGGCTCGCAAATTTATAGGCCAAGAGTTATAAAAGACTGCACTAAAGATCTCTTTGAACATCATTAGATAAATATTTGTAAATACTCGGCATCTATGGACATTATAAAAAATTATATTTGGTTTTAGGTGTCATTATAATAAAACTGAGATGTGCTTTGTTCGTCTTTGTCTCTGGGTCCATGCCCCAACCCCAACCAAAGTAAAAGCAAAAATGGAGGAAGAAAATAAGATGTCTCAAGATGATTCTTAATGCTGAAGATCAAAACAAAGAAATGGACCTGAGTTTTAAAAGACTGTAATAGACATGCCTTTTAGTTAACAGGACTTCTGGCCTTTTCTTTTACTAAAGGACCTGAACATTTTTGGACAGCCATGAACTTTCCTTTTAAAAGACTTTATCAACTCTAAGAATAATTAAGTAAATACTTTATTTTCAAACCTTTAAAAAGACCAAAATCAGGTAAGAAAAATGCATTTGTAAAACGCTGGCATAGTCCCTTGTTGACATCTGGAATAAATTTACTGAACATTTTTTTTCCAAATGGTAGACTGTCCTATTATGTTATTACCTGCTGTGTGATAGGCATTACTTTCATATATAATAAACTGTATTCGGGTCCTTAGTGGGGGAAGTGTTCCAGTAGTCAAGCAGGACAAGTAGCAAAAAGCTGCTTCACTAATGGTCCATCTAGGCAAATTTCCCTCTCTATGACTGTTTTACATGCATTACAGTTTAAAATAATTACATCCGATACTGGACCTATTTAAAGAACTTTATGTAAATACAGCAAAGATTATTTTTATAATTTTACAATATAAAGTATTATATACATACATACATACATTCATATGACTGCCTTGCACACTTTTTGAGTTATGTATATTTTTTTTATTTTTGATAAAGTGGTATAAATGTTTAGTTTGCAATTATATAAATTGTAGAAATCACGTATTTCTATGTTTTGTGATTTTGAAGCAAACTTTGCTTATTAGTTTGCAATTATACTTACAGAGTCTACAGGAGTGGGAATTAGACATAGACATTAATTAACTGAACTCCAGGAATGTTATGAAATATTGTTTAACTTTTTATAAGAAAACATCTTCAGATGACTGACTAGGTGTGGCATATAGCCATGTTTTTTTATGATGATATTTTTTTTTCCTCTAGACACATTTCTGTTATAACTATGTAATCAAATTTATCTTCACCCCATGTGTGCTGCCACATAAGGAAGCTCCTTATCATTCTTGCTGATTCTCCAATGCCAGTTCATACCTCAAAGCTGGACTATTACAGCACCTTACACCTGTGCCACCTACAGATGCCACAAAATGCAAACATGTTTTCTGATATCCACTAAAGAGACCACTCTTACTGCTGCTGCTCATTGCACTGGCTTAAATTAGGTGGTATATTTCCATTAAAAGGAGCCTGACTCATAAAGATGTACAAACTCATAATCTGTATATTCAAAAGCACAACTCCAGTTATGTTCTCCTTTCCATTCTCCCACTGGATCTATCACTGGGGGTCTATTACAGGTTCTCAGGATTTCAATAGAAACTGCAAGTTATTTTCTTACATTGCCTTAGACTTGTGCAGACCTATCTGCTCTTAATTTCCATAAATTAAACATCTTCATTATTATTATTACTGTTTTACATGGTATTTTTTTAATTTGCACAGCATCTTGACAACAGGCATTTATTAAACAAAAATAACTTATTTTGTGTTTCTAATTAGAATTCTTGGTGTAAAACAAGCATCAAAAATACTGCAATATTAAAAATCAGTAAATATTGTAAAGAAAATATCGTAATAAAAGTCTGTGTTAGAGTTGTTTTGTACCTTGTTATTTCAAACAAAACACAGCCAGCACTCCACACATCCATTTTGTAACCATAAAAGCCATCTGTCAGAAGACACTCTGGAGCGCGGTACCAACGAGTAGAGATATATTCTGTGAATGGTTGCTTGGAATACACACTTCTACAGGAACCAAAATCAGCTAACTTCAAGACGTCATTCTGTAAATGATTAGAGAGAGTTTACTCCATGTTTCTGAAAAGTAGAAAAACAGTTACAGCTCTATGTACTGCCTCCAAGAGTCATAAAACTGTTTTCTAAAAAATGGTAGACTAGTACATTCAAACAGAAAGTCATGAATTATTGTTTTAGAGTTTATACAGAAGTAGATGAATCTTACTCCTTCACACCATGTTTTCTATTTCACATGTACCACAGTGTCTTTGCATTTTAATGGTATTTCTTTTATTTCAGTCTAAAACTTTTTTAATATCTAAACTCTGACTTGTTTTCTTTCTCAAATGCAGATTCTAAGCTGAAATACAAAACATTTTCCTAACTACTATAGTAGATTTTTAAGTGTCTGTCCTATGCAGAGTCACAACTTGAAAACAAAGTTAAAAGGTCAAAAGACATTAGAAGTATACAGAAATGCAAATGGTATCAACTGTGACACCAACTCTTTGAGATTCATCTTATGATAAATATATTACCAGGTCATATCTACAGAGAATGCCTTCATCAGTTATAATCAGTGGGACATTCCCTCCTATTGACATGTACATGATGACATAATGTAATGACATAAAAAGAGGGGAGTCTGCACTCTGCTTCAGTCCTTTAGTCCTTCACCACCTACCAAATACCAAAAATGGTTTAGAAAAAGGAAGATCTGAAAAAGCCACATACAGGCAGGTACAACAAGCATCTACAGATATGCAAGTTTCCGCTAGTGTGATGCAGGGAAACAGAACTGTAGTTGATACATTATATAAATATTCACTCTTCTCTGATGCCTTTTGTTAGCAGGTACTACATATATAATACTTCCTGAGCGCTGATATGTTTTAGAAGTGTGTTGAGACTAACTAATAAAAGGAAATAGCTCCCAAGCAACAAAATTCTACCATCTCATTAGGAGCTTACAAGCATCGCCACAAGAGTAAAAAAAAATGTCAGAGCTGCTGCGACAACATACTTCTCTCAGGAGGCAACATCAAGACTGTTAAGTTTAATTAAAATGTGCTATCTGATAACAAATGTCAGCAACATAGATATCTTGCATCACAATGCAATTAAGACATGCTGCGTAATCTGCTAGTCTTTACTAGACTATGATCTCGTAACACTGACAATGTACTGCTACACAACTAAATAAGCTAATAAAGCAGAGTGCTTGTGTAATGGATTTATGCATGCATGTTTTTTCCCCATGAAAGAGTGCCCTCTACTGGTTTATTCCTTGAATAACATTGACAGTGTTTACCCACACAGTGCAACAAGTTAACCAAACAATGGTTGTGTCGAAAAGGCACATACATGTAAATTGCAAGTGTTTTTGCATCAGAGTACTACTCCTTCCCTTTATTCTACCCTCAGAATGCCATACACAAAGAAAGTAAATCAGTATACATTCTCCTTCTGCTTCTGATCTATATCAAATTCAAGTTTCTACATATTCTGTCTGTTCATTATTTAATATTGTTTGCATTAATAATACAGAAACCTTAACTACATACATTTTAATACAAACCTTTACTGAATTACAACCAGTGTATATAGCAATGGATTCCTTATTTCCTTTCAGGATTTTTTCATTGTTGTATTACTAAGGGTTTACTCTTTAGCTTTTTCCTGATATGTACTATTTTCATTGACATGTGCTTATTAATGATAAATGAAACTATTTTCAGCTATTCTTTATATTCTTCCTGATATGTACTATTTTCACTGACGTGCTTATTAATGATAAATGAAACTAATTTCAGCCCAGTTAAGACTATACCAGTAAAAATGCAAATAAATACATAAATACATAAATAGATAAAATAAAATAATCAACATGTTTACTTCTTCATCAATTACAATATTCAAGTACTAACCAAAAAACAGCAGGCCTTTGAAGCTACTGGAGTTCCCCAGTTTAGTGGTAACAATACATAAGTAGATTAACCAAGCATAAATTCTTGAGCTAAAGGAGCATTTATAAGTTATGATCTCCTTTCTTCATGCTAAGTAAGACTCTGTTCTTAGCCAAGCTAGCCTTCTTAAAGGCTACAACTGGCATGGCATTTATTGCAGTATGATCTACAGCATCATACTGCAACAAATGCCATGCCAGTTGCAGTATGATGCTATAGATCATACTGCAACAAATGCCATGCCAGTTGCAGTATGATGCTATAGATCATACTGCAACAAATGCCATGCCAGTTGCAGTATGATGCTATAGATCATACTGCAACAAATGCCATGCCAGTTGCAGTATGATGCTATAGATCATACTGCAACAAATGCCATGCCAGTTGCAGTATGATGCTATAGATCATACTGCAACAAATGCCATGCCAGTTGCAGTATGATGCTATAGATCATACTGCAATAAATGCCATGCCAGTTGCAGTATGATGCTATAGATCATACTGCAATAAATGCCATGCCAGTTGCAGTATGATCTACAGCATCATAGGCACACATCAATATATGCACTCATATTCTGTCTACGTTGCCAATAAAGCAATTATTTTTGTCTGAATGTGTGAAACTACTGTTAGGAATAAACTGTGAATTTTCTTGAATTTGTGCTAAAATTGACCTCTGACAAAAAGCTATGGCAGCCAGAGTTTAACACAGTGTCTCTACAGAAGCACAGGAAGCTTACAGTCCAGCCTCCAATAACTGCCATCTTTTAAAAATCTTTATTAAATTATCACTTAAGACATAAGCAACATACATTAACAGAAAAGAAAACAAACCATATTAACATTTTTTCCATTTGCATACATTATACTAAACATTTTTTTATTCAAAATACATTTATTTATTTATTTATTTTGTTTATTTATAAAACAAACCATATTAACATTTTTTCTATTTGCATACATTATACTAAACATTTTTTTTATTCAAAATACATTTATTAATTTTGGGGGATAAACAACAGACAACATACACAACAAAACAGAATTTTATAACAATCTAGGTATAAAACAACAATCTACAATCATACACAACTATGTACACTGTTTACAATAACTAAACATGGCAGATTGTTAAGATATCATTTTAGGTCACTGCGACATCTCTAAATTTATTTATTTTATTTTACGTGTTTACCGGGAAAGTCTGACTGGACACAGTCCCATTTTCAGTGGAGGCCCGGGGAGAAAAGCTCCACAATACAATACAGTACATGAGAAAAGAAAAAAAAATAGAGCATACTTACAGCAAACATACACAATATGTTAGAGATTAACAATTCTTATAGTAGACAATCATTGTGGTACATAATAGCTTAAAACAGCATTTGTATTATTTTTATAGATATAAGTTTTGTCAAGTAAATATCAACGGGTTCACAAGCTTTCAGGGGAACTGTTTATACTTAGCTAGACACAGAAACATTCTCTTAGTTTGGGTTAGCCTGGTGAGTGGCATGAACATAGCCAGGCACTTAAATAGTGGGTTTTCAGGAGTTGGTTTTCAGGAGTTTTTTGAAATGAATAAAGGATGTGGTAGAAGTTATTTGGCTTGGTAGTGTGTTCCAGGTTTTAGCAATGATGTTGGCAAAGAGGGATTTACCGGCATCATTTCTATGTTGGATGACAGTTATGAGGTTCTGGTTACTAGATCTTAAGGCTCTAGAGGGAATATGAGGCTGAATTAGATACTGAAGTGCTGGGGTTTTCTCAGGAAGGTAGTACAGTTTGTGTGCTATAGAGAGTTGATTGAGTAGAAGTATATGAGGCAACAAAAGCCAGTTAAGCTGCTTAAGGGATAGACAGTGGTGAGACCTATATCTCAGTAGCAAACTTAGCAATCTTGTTGTAGCAAGATTCCATTTTATTTAGATTGGTTTGGCAGAGATTAATCAAGATGGGAGAGGTATAGAGGAGGGTGGATAGAAGATGAGTCCTTGTGATGGTTGCTTTGGTGTGTTTAGTTATAAACTGTTTGTTCCTGTAGAGGAGTCCAAGTTTTTTATTAACTCTTGATGGTTTGTGCTATGTGGATGTCGAACCTCAGGTTATTGTCCATTTCTACACCTAGCAGTTTAGTCTGTGTAGCTGGACTAATTTTAATGTTTTCTTTAGAGTAGATGGCTAAATAACTATTTAGGGGAGGAGATCTGCCTGGGCTGAAAATAATTAGTTTGTTTTTTTTGGGATTAAGAAGAAGTTTGATGTTAGTGAACCAAGTTTTCTCTAGGGTGAAGTTATTTTGGGTTAGGGTTTGTAGTTCACTTAGGGTGGGGGCAGCACATATAAAGGTGGTGTCATCTGCGCACTGAACTACTGAGGCAGTGGGTGAGGATGAAGACATCTTGTTAGTAAATAAAAAGAACAGCAAAGGGTCAACGATGGATCCTTGAGGAACTCCTATGGGTAACTGGTAACAGGAGGGACAGTTGTCCCTGCCATAGGACTGCTTGCTGATGGCCAGATAATTAGCTGTTGAACCATGATATAAAGGGGGACTTATGTTTAGGGTAGATAGAGTTTCAAGAGGCATACTGTGATTTACCATGCAAAAGGCTTTTGATAAGTCTAAGAATATGGAAGAAACAAATAGACCCTTGTTTCTATGATGGTTAACTATATTGGTGAATGATAGTAACGCTGTGGTGGTGCTATGGGAAGGTCTAAAGCCATGCTGGGATATGGAGAGTAGGTTGTTATTTTGGAAGTACTGCATTAGTTGATTATGAACAACTCTTTCTAATATTTTGGATAAAGGTGATAGGATTGCTATTGGGTGAGCTCTAAGGAGTTACCTCCTTTGTGCAGTGGAATAATATGTGATGTTTTCCATGAGGTGGGAACTTTGCATTTTAACAGAGATCTATTTATGAGAATAGAGACAGGATAGGCTATAGCTTCAGCTGATATCTAAAAGAAGTCTGCTGGTAGCATATCAGCTGCTAGAGTGGTTGGTTTAAGTTTCCTAAGGAGTTTAGAAATTGTCTTGGTGGACACGGAGTGAAGGTGAAAACTGGCTTTATTGTTTTGTATATTGGGATGGGTTGGTGTAGTTATTGGTGTGGGACTGCTAATGCTATTTTGGGCATTGGCAAGGGTCTGGACTGTTTCGATAAAGAATTTGTTAAATTGAGTGGGAATGTTTTCATGGTTATTTGGTAGCACACGGGTTGGAGTAGTGGACTTTCCTGGGTGTAGTATACCATTTATTGTGGCCCAGAATTTTTGGGGATTGTGAGCATATTTTTCTTGCATATTTTTATAGTAGCTAGATTTGTCTAGTTTGATTTGTTTTTTGGCTTTGTTACGGAGCTATAGATAGTTTTGTCTCAAAGTAGTGATTTTGTTTTTTTTTTTATATTGAATCCAGGCCTTCTCCCCTTCTTTCATTATAGTTTTAGTATCCTTTCATAGCCACTGGACATAGTTAGTTTTTATTCTAATGGTTCTGGGGGGGGGTGCATAATGATTTAAGAGTTTTATGAAGGTTGTGTTAAAGTATCCGATGGCTTTGTCTAGAGATAGTTGCTTTAGTGGAGTCCAGTTGCAGCTTTTTAGTGCATTGATGAAGTCAGTAGCTGTAAAAGTCTTTTTGTTTTGAACTACTCTGAGGATAGGTTGGCTGATGGTTTGGGATCTGTTCCTAATTAGGTAGGTTGGATGATGGTCATCTAGGGTATCTGGAAGACAGCCAGATTGCCGTGCAAGAGTGGGGTCAGATACCAGGATCCAGTCTAAGATGGACTGGCATTTGGATGTTTTGTCAATTCTACTGGGGATGGTTATAGTTTGGGTAAACCTGTGGAGGTTAATAAAGGCAGAGGGATTATGACTGGAGCAGTTAAGCCAGTCAATATTGAAGTCCCCTAATAGTATGGTTTCATGTGGTAGGGAGTTGGAGATCCAATTAAACAGGCTTTCCATTACAGTGATGTTATTGCCTGGTGGGATATAGCCACCTGCAATAATTATGTGTTTGTTGGAATTTATTTTTAACTTGGCAAGGATTAGTTCTACATCTTTGACTTCTTGGTTATTGTAATCTATTTGTTCTATGTTGAGATGATTTTGGAATAATATTGCAACACCTCTGCCCTTTTTCTCTAATCTGTCTCTTCGGATAATATTATAACCGGGGGCAGTAATCTCATTATTATGGTGCTGTGGTTTGAGTCATGTTTCAGTTAACACAGCGATATCTGGTTTGTATAGCGATAGTAGGGCATGGAGGTCCTGAATTTTGTTAAGTATACTTATTGTATTAATGTTTAAGAAGAGGAGAGCTGAGTTAGGTCTGTAGTATAGGGGATGTAGCTGATTTGAGTTTGGGTTGGCTGATGTTTTGGGTCCTGGATTGGGGTGTATGTCTCCACTACAAGTGAGTATATGGAGTAGGTGTAGACAGAGTTTGATTAATTTGTGAATTATTTTAGTTTGCTTTTGAGAAGAGTGGGGATTAGTTTTGATAGTCAGTTTATTGCATAAATAAGAGAAGGCTTGGGAGAAGGTAAGTTTGCATGGTGATATAGGAAAGTTTTTTAGTTTGATGGGACTGGCTATGGATTCTGTTTGCCATGGGGATGTGGTGTGGTTATGAAGTTGAGTGTGGTAGGAGGACAGGATGGAAAGTAGGAGTAGGGTGAAGATTATTAATGGATAGAATAATGTTTTTAGTAGTTGGGTTAGATATGTGTAACTCATGTTATTTAGTTTCAGAAAGAAAGGGGTATATGCAAGGGTAATATCTAAAACTGTATGAGATTGGTGTTGCATTAAAGGTACACTATAAGAGATGTGGTGGAGTTTGTTGTTGATGGGGGAACAGATTTGAAGAGATAGGTATTTGAGAGTGTGAGTTATCTTTTATGTGTTAGGGAGCAGCTGTATGGCCAGGAAGCATTGGTCAGGCAAAAAGTTATGAGTTCCTCAACATAGTTCGACAACCGCAAACCCAGAATAAAAAAGAGATTAATGTCCATGGAAATGTATAAGGAATAAGAATGATAAAAGTCCCCAAATGTCCATATAGTAGCGTTTATGCCACAATCTTATAGACTAGAACACAGAAGCATAACTAATTGTCCAAACGTCAACCATCAAAAACAACACATTTGAGCTCTTGACTATGCTTTTCAATAAAGGGGCTTTGTATACAAAAAAAAAAAAAAAAACAAAGGATGTATACAAAATGTGAAGATGCAAAAGCACTGCTCAATGATAAAGAAATGGACCTAATATAGATACACCAGTCAAATTATGCATACATAACAAATAGACTGGTTATCTATGAGAAATATTATTGTTTTATAATGGCAAAAATATTGGTCTATACACACTTAATTCACCGGAACAAAAAATCGCATATAAAATCTAACTACCTTTTTTAGAAATAAAAATCCAGTATAATAAATATGTTTTTAAGCCCAGTGATGATATTGTAACATAAAGCAACCAAATTCACTGCTGATTCAACGACCTAATGGTTCATCGCATAAATACTACAAATAGAGCTTTCAGCAGCATTTAATTGTAAACATATCAAAGAGAGAAAAGTACAGAGAAAAAGTTTTAAAAGGAGGAATAAGACAGTGAACTAACGGAAAGTGGTTAGTACAACACATATTTTAAAAAAGTCCATTGATTGATAATTGGGAGCTAATTACAAGATAAATGTTTTATCATTATCTGCCATTGTTTAGTGTTCTTAAATCCTTCACTGCTAAAGTGATGAGTGGAAATTATTTTAAGAGCCTTCAAATATTTATTTAGATTTATTACAAACTCGGTCCAGTTCATAGAATCTAGATTTAACTATTTTGGGGATATAGATAACTTGAGCAAAGAAAAACAAGTAATAAGTATGAACAGGTTATCCCTATGCTCATTAGCAAAGGAACTATGTAAAATTGTTATTTGCCATGGCATCTCTTTTATTTCTGACAGATAGCTGTAAATTCTAGATATCAACATTTTCCACATTTGATTAGAAAATTTACATTGTCAAAGAATATGAAAAATGGCAGCTTTTGTAACATTACAACACAAGCAATTACTACATAATGATAGGAAATATTTGCCTTTTTAAGGCAGAAAGATAAGAATTACTTAAAATCTTAAAAGGAGTGAAATATAGTTTTTAAAAGGGATGTACTTCAGGCTAATAATTTTTGACTTGCAAATATAATTATTACTAAGAAGTTTAGTACCATAAGATGACCAAAGTTTGGAAAATAAGTATTCACATGTATATTTATAAGTTAAAGCTAACTTATATCCCTTGGATAATGCTTTGTTTTGAAGCAGAGTATTTAATAAGTTAATGTAGGAATTTTCTGTGTTATTTGATATGAACAATCATGTTTAGTTTTGATTAAAATTAATATTTGATTTATTACTCCTAAATATCCTTGGGGTAGTCCCATACATACCTTTATTTGTTTTGATGAGTTGATGGAGCAGAAAACAATCCCATATAGTTTTGTTTCTTCACCTTGGAAAATTGATGAACTCAATCATTTGATTAATAAGCAGGAAATGTGGATTTTTCTCTATGGACTGGAGTAAGAAACCAGAAATCTTCCAATCCTATTTCGTAAGTGTTTAGTAAGCATATATTCATTATATCACCAAAAATCATATATTTTCAGATTTTTAACATTAGCTCTATTTAAAAAGGGTAATGAAAAAGGATTACATGAGTATGATTTAATAATTTTATACCATATATTCACCCAACTCAGTTTCCAGGTGCTTTCACGAAGCTTCAGGTTAATATAATCTGCTTATTGTAGCTATATGATAATAAAGTTCAACAGTCATTAAGATCATATCACCCTGCTTTTTGGAAAGGTAAGTCTGCCACATTTAATGTGAGCAGACTTTGGAGACTGTAGAAATGTTATTAAAATTGACTCCATAGATTTGAAAAATTTCAAAGGAATGTATTTATTTATTGCAATGATATGGAACATAATTCTTGGAAAACATTCATTTTAATGTGCTACTTTGGAGAGAAAAGAAAAAAAGAAGTTATGTATTCACCATAATGTTCCATGTGAGTTGTTCATCTTGCCTTCATTCTTACAGATGGGTTCCGAGCCGATCCTTGGCTCAGAGTCGGCCTACTACAAAGCTTGAGGTCTTCACACAGTTCGAGGCCCAGTACCTATCCCATGATGCACCTGGAGTTACCTCAGATCTTGTTTGCTCCATATAATAATACCATATGTCATTCTATCACTCTTTAGGAGAAAGCTATAGAAGATTTGAGCAACCAGGAAGAATCTAGTATCTTGGTCCTTGAAAAACCCTGGAGGGGGATTGAAGGGTGGGTAGTAAGAATGAAGGTGAGATGAAGAACTCACATGGAACGTTATGGTGAGTACATAACTTATTTACATGAAGTTGTTCTATCTTGCTGTTCATTCTTACAGATGGGTAGCGTCCCAAGCACCATCTTTCTCGGGTGGCTCACAGGAGTATGTTTTTCAGGACAGTAGACCCAAAGGAGGCCCTGTCCCTGGAGGCCTTGTCAACTTTGTAATGAGTGATAAAGGTATGAGGTCTTGACCAAGTGGCTGCTGCACAAATATTGTCTATAGTAAGCCTAGCAGAAAAGTTAGAAGATGTGGACACTGCTCTGGTAGAATGAGCCTTAATTTTATGTTGTAAGGGCGTATTAGCAGCTGAATAAACAAATGTGATACAATCAGATAACCATTTAGACAGAGTTGTTTTTGCCACTGGCATACCTTTTCTGGAATCTGAAAAGGAAACAAAAAGCTGATCTGATTTTCTGAAATCTTTTGTTCTATCCAAGTAAAATCTGAGTTGTCTATGAACATCAAGCTCGTGCAGCATGTACTCTAAGTTGTTGGTGTGTTTGGGAAAGAACACTGGCAAATCTATAATCTGGTTCAGATTAGTTTCAGTACAAACTTTGGCGAGAAAGAAGGGTTTGTTAGTAGGGAGACTCTGTCAGCATGGAAAATCAGAGGAGGCTTTATGGACAAGGCCTGAAGCTCTGACACTCTACGGGCAGAAGTGATGGCTACTAAAAAGATAGTCTTCCATGATACAAATTTCAAATCGCAGGAGGAAGCTGGTTCGAAAGGTGGGAGAATAATGCGTGACAGCTTAAAATTTAGATTTCAAGGGGTATAAGGGGATTTCACAGGTGGTCTGAGATGAAAAGTCCCTTTGAAAAAGGCTTTGGATAGTCTGTGTGACATTATGTTCAATCCTTCAAAGCCAAGGTGAAAATTAGAGATAGCAGCAAGTTGAACCCGAACTGTTGCTGCTGCAGCCCCTTTATTGAAAAGCATAGTCAAGAACTCTAATATGGAGGCAATAGGGGCTTGGTAGGGATTAATGTTATTTTGAGAGGCCCATAGAGAAAATATTTTCCATTAGCTAAGATATAGTTTCCTAATACAGGATTTGTGAGAAGATAACAGAATCTGCTGCATTTCATTAGAGAGGTTATAGAACCTGGCTATGTTGGGAATTGGAGCAGCCAAGCTGTCAATTTCAGGGACTGAAGAGAGGGATGAAGATCCCCCGACAAATGCATCATAAGATCTGGAACTGGGCCCAGAATCCAAGGGTCTTCCAACTGATGAAGTCGAAGGAAGGGGAACCAAATCTGACAAGGCCAATGAGGGGCTATTAATATGATTTTTTGCTTTCTGTAATACTTTGGGTATCAAGGGAATTGGTGGGAATGCATAGAGGAGACCCGGAGGTCAATCGTGTACAAGTGCGTCCCCTGGTGCTTCTCCCGGAGGGGGAATGAGGGCAAAGTAGCTTCTGCATTTCGTGTTCATGTTGTTGGTAAAACGGTCGCAGCAAGGCTGGCCCCACCTGTGGAAAATTTTCTCCGCTACCTCTTTCTTGAGGGACCACTCGTGAGGCAACAAAATTGTTCTGCTCAGTTTGTCTGCTATCACTTTGGATTTCCCTGGGATGTGCGTTGCTAACAGGAAGCACTTGGAGGATGTAGCCCACTGCCATATTCTTAGGGCCTCGCAACAAAGGGGGTAGGACCTAGTTCCTCCTTGTTTGTTCAAGTACCAGACCACTGACATGTTGTCTGTCTGAATTGCAATTGTTCCCGGAGGAAGAGAATCCTGGCAGTACTGCAACTCTAAAAGTACCGCTCTCATCTCAAGGACATTGATATACAGATGTGTCTCCTGTTCAGTCCATGTGCCTTGGGCTGTTCTTCCCTGAAAATGCCAACCCACCTTATCAGGGAAGTGTCCATGGTCACTGTAGCCGATGGTGGGGGTAGAACATAAGGACGACCTATCGTTACATGAAGAGAGGTCAACTGAAAAAATATTTAGATCTCTTACTGCTTCTTACTGCTTGCTCTTGCTGTGGGATTTGCTGGCTGGATTCTGCTAAAATTCAAAGTCTAGTTATATTTGCATTCACAGTCTGTCGCATACAGAAACTTGCAGAATATACACTGATGAGAGAATATACTTTGCAGCATCAACTTTAGAGAGCAGTAACCAATAACTTTTTATAATAAACCAAACTGGACAAACGTTGCAGCTTAAAGTACTGTTCCAACTTTACTTCTCATATAGTACAGATGATGTGACAGATATAACATTTACCTCAGGACTTGTGTCCCTACCATACCTCTAACATAACTAGATTTAATACAGACTTTTTATACATATTTTAGTTAAACACACACCCTCTTGGTTTTGGAAAGATACTGCCTTGATGACGCAAATGCTAACACATCTGTTCTTGTCCAAATGCTGATAAGTAAACTGTCTTCAAGAAAACGCCTTGTGGATTAGAAAAGCACATTTTTAAACTTTCTTAGAAAAGCATGTCCTGTTGTCCAGTGAAAGCAGATTACATTCTTGTCACGTCTGTAAGAAGTCAGCTTTCTTGATGTGTGTGTAATACACTCATAAGCAAGTTCCTTATTTTTTTAAGCCACAGTCTTTTGTATGGTTGCTGATCACATATTACTAAACTCTGTTTCTGTATTTAAGCAAACTTTTTCTTTCAGCATATTTAATATCTAACAATTCCCTCTGTTTTTAAACATACTCAAAACATTTTATACTGATATGTATTTTTTATCACATTATGTAGAAAACACAAGAAACAAACTTTTAGTCTTCTTTTGATCAAAATGCAATTTTACATAGTTATTAAGTATCACTACCAAAACTGAATGTATTTAACAACTTTTTCTTTTGCAGACCATTCTGTGAAAATATTTTATCAGTTATGAGCTGTGTCTGCTTTAGTTTAACTTGATTAATTTATTCTTTTGCAATTACAGAATTTAATTTATGACTTAGAACTGTTTCATTAACTCTTTGCAACTTGTTGAATTAACTATAAGAGACAAGAACCATGTGCTACTGCAAGCATTTATACACTACTGAAAATATACAGTTGCAATGTCATTTTAACCATAACATTATGATCATGTCTTTGAACTGCTCATTAACATCTTGGTTGACAGTGAAGTGAACATAAAGTACTGAACTGGGCTTAGATAATAAATATTTGAAAGCAATTATTTTACTGGGGTAAAACCAGTGATATTACAACTTGACAAATTACTTTTAAACTTATTACAATGTATTCTGTACAGTATGCAATTTACACAGACTGTTTGCTATTCATGCATTTCAATCTAGCAGCTATCCTGAACCCAATTTTTTTAAAACATGTTTTTTCACACATATTTATTGCTAGACATTAATTTAATTTGTACTGAATTCTTCTGTATTTGTACATACAAAGACTATAAAGTAAATTTAGTCTAATCTTACAAATTTAATAGCATTAATATTAAGCAAAATCTTGGAAAATGTTTATGTCTCTTTAGAAATATCTAGTGGAATTGATACCAAATCCATATGTCCTGTTATTTTCTTTTTTATACCAACATTGTTTTGTCAAAAACATATTAAAAAATAGTAACCATTCTTGCTGAATTTATACATATCTTTACTTTCTCTTATATATCTTTAATCAATTTTAAGCCATCTCTTGTTTTTTAAACCATCTGTTGTATAACTTTACAGTTTAACAGGTTGTAAATACAATTTAATACTAAAATATCTTATTCTGTCAGGTTCAATCTGTTTACCAATATTTCTAATGCACTAATACCTGTTTTTTCCTCCCCCTAAAAGAGTATTGTTAAGAAGGAACTTCTGCTCTTAGCTTTATTTCAGACCCTTTTGCAACACATACTGCTCACACAGTGTGTAAAACTGATAAAGTACCCCTGCATGTGAGCATTTTAGAAAAACTCAAGCCACTTGTCTAGCAGTCTTGTTTCTTATCTTATCTTTTCAACATTTCCTGTAACTATTCATCCAGTTTAGGAAGGTCTGAGCTCACATTTCAGTTAACCCTTTTTAGCATTTTTCCTTTAATCATATATATTTTTTAACTTTTGATTTCAGTATTTTTATTTATTTATTTAACTGTTCTGACATTCATTTTACAAAGACTGTTTGACTAATACCATCCGTGATTTTATTTATTTTTAAAATTCAGAACTTTAACTGTTTGGTGTGGTGTTACTATACAATTATAAAAAAATGTAAAAAATAAATAGATATTAGCTTAACAAACACATTTATATATTTACATTATTTATATTTGCTGGTGTCTGCCTGTTATTCTTGTGTGTTGTATAAAAAGAAAATACATGCATGTCAGTCTTGTGACTTTAAATCATTACTCTTATTAACTATTTTTATTTAATTTTTATATACAAGAACTGTTTTGTTTACCTTTTGACTATGCTATGAGAATGTCAGTCATATGCTCTACTTTACTGTAGTACTGATAAATACATTGCTTTAATTGAATGGAAGTTTTAAACATTTGAGAATGATTTGTCAGATCCTATCATCCTACCATGTAAGCTTAACCATTTTCAAAACACAAACATATAAAATATATCTCTTTTGTACAGATCAGCTGTAGTTTCCTACTCTTTCCCAATGTATGAAGGAAGTTAGTCTCTGTCAGTTCAGCTAATCTATTTTCTTCATCTTGTAACTGTTGTTTAAGAGTCTCCTCATGGTCTGCCTGATATGTCTCAGGAACCTGTTCTGCTGAATCTGAAACTCTTATGCACTTTTGAAAAAATGTTTGTATAACTTGTCTAAACTTCCTGAACTCATTGTGTCTCTTTTTTAGAAGTTTACTACATTCCTTTGTAACAAAATGTACTAGTGGTCTTGTCAGTAACTGATTTGACTCGCATGTGGTGACAGGACATAACTGTTCAACATCTGAATATAATGGAAACACTTTAGCCTTAGTTAATTCTTCATCATGAACAGATCTGTCTTCACAGTCTATTGTTTTATGACATAATACACAAAATGCAGTTTTTGTTGAAGCACACAATAAACATTTGTTATATCTCACATGGTTTTCTTTGAGATACCAGTTAAATATTGTAATACATTTGCATAATGCCTTACTATCAACCTGCCCTACTAAGGTTTTACATTTACTAATATGCTGTGTTTACCAACATTGCAATTTTTTACATTTGCTTGAATTATGCATGAAAATATCCATACTGTCTAATTAAACATCCAAACTGTCTAAAATATGCAAACTGTCCAATATCCAAACTGTCGAATAGCATCCATACAAAAAAATGTGACGTAGAAAAAAG
Source organism: Protopterus annectens (assembly GCF_019279795.1). NCBI lineage: Eukaryota > Metazoa > Chordata > Ceratodontiformes > Protopteridae > Protopterus > Protopterus annectens. The sequence goes on along the minus strand of NC_056737.1, from coordinate 867,273,273 downwards.
TCTTACCAGTGAGCAAGAAAACAGGTGATCAGGCTGTTGTTGCAGATGGCTGGAAATTTTTCAGAGTCACTTGAGAAGCTGGTGAAGCACAACAGGCAGTGGACTGTTGAGCTAGTGGATATCCCCCTTTTCTTTAGTGAAATTATGGCACTGCGACTGGAACTTCTGTCTCACTCCGGATGTAAACGTCTAAAAAAACTTTACTACTGCAAGCTGCATAAACTGGAATACTTCTGTTCAGAATTGACACATACGTACAAATGTTAGTTACTGCAATTTAACTGAAGTAACCCTCTGCAGGGCTTACCATCACTCCCCCTGTGTTTGAATGCAGATTATAGGTTCAGATGCAGGTATTAGGTTCAAATGCAGATTTTAGGTTCAAATGCAGGTATTAGGTTCAAATGCAGATTTTAGGTTCAAATGCAGGCTAGCTTGCCATTGAAAAATTATTATATGGCGCTAGTCACTCAGCTGCCTCGCCACTGAAAAAATATTTGGCTCTGCTTACTGCTTCTTACTGCTTGCTCTTGCTGTGGGATTTGCTGGCTGGATTCTGCTAAAATTCAAAGTCTAGTTATATTTGCATTCACAGTCTGTCGCATACAGAAACTTGCAGAATATACACTGATGAGAGAATATACTTTGCAGCATCAACTTTAGAGAGCAGTAACCAATAACTTTTTATAATAAACCAAACTGGACAAACGTTGCAGCTTAAAGTACTGTTCCAACTTTACTTCTCATATAGTACAGATGATGTGACAGATATAACATTTACCTCAGGACTTGTGTCCCTACCATACCTCTAACAAAACTAGATTTAATACAGACTTTTTATACATATTTTATTTAAACACACACCCTCTTGGTTTTGGAAAGATACTGCCTTGATGACGCAAATGCTAACACATCTGTTCTTGTCCAAATGCTGATAAGTAAACTGTCTTCAAGAAAACGCCTTGTGGATTAGAAAAGCACATTTTTAAACTTTCTTAGAAAAGCATGTCCTGTTGTCCAGTGAAAGCAGATTACATTCTTGTCACGTCTGTAAGAAGTCAGCTTTCTTGATGTGTGTGCAATACACTCATAAGCAAGTTCCTTATTTTTTTAAGCCACAGTCATTTAGTATGGTTGCTGATCACATATTACTAAACTCTGTTTCTGTATTTAAGCAAACTTTTTCTTTCAGCATATTTAATATCTAACATCAACCACCATTGAAGATCCTTTTTGCAAGTGTTTGTGATCATTATGAGATGAGACATTGGGAGCTCTTGGTAAGACCATTGAGTGAGTAAAAGCCGCTGCAGAATCCGCATGTGCATGCGACCCAGTGGTACTGCTAATATTGCAGCTGCCATCAGTACTTCTGATGCTGAAGACTTGTCTTTGGATATGATATTGTAAACCTGCTGACGGAGTAGTAAGACTCTTTCTGCTGGAAGTCTCAAAGTGGTGGTGTCCAGTTCTGCTCTGATAAAAATTATATGTTGTGATAGCAACAAGGCAGATTTTTCAAGAATTTATTGTAATAGTCAGATGACTGCAGAGAGAAAGCGTAGTGTCCCTGGCTTGTATAAGCTGATGCCTGGTGGTGGAGGTGAGGAGCCAATCGTCTAGGTACGGAAACACCAGGAATCCTAAATGCCTCAGTTGAGCTGTGACCACTACCATACATTTGGTGAACACTTTGGGGGCTGTAGTGAGACCAAAGGGCAGGGCTCAAAACTGGTAATGATTGGCTCCCAGCCGGAAGCGCAGATGATCCCTGGATGGTATGGCCATTTTATATGGTAGTACGCATCCTGGAGATCTATTGAGCACATCCAATTGTCTTTCCCTAAAAAGGGAAGTATCAACTGAAGCATGACCATCCGAAACTTCTCTTTCTTGACAGATCTGTTTAGTCTGCTGTGGTCCAAAATAGGTCTCCAGTCCCCTGTCTTTTTCAGAACTAAAAAGAATCTGGAGCAAGTTCCGGATCCTATCTGGTCTGCTGGGACTGGCTGGATGACTCTTTTTCTTAGCAATGTTTGGACCTCTACTGTTGCCTGTTCCCTGTAACTGGGTGGAATGTCTGGGATTTGTGTTATCAATGAAGGGGGTGTGGTGAAAGGAATGAAATATCCTCTGGAAATTATACTTTGTACCCAACTGTCATTTGTTATTTTGAGCCAGGCGTCTGGAAACAAAGATAAGCGACCCCTGACTGCCTCCAGAGTAGGACAGTCAGGCCTCCTTTCAGGAGCACTGGTAGGGCTTCCCAAAGAACTGATCTCTGTCGCCCTGGTTTTGTGGACCCCCTCTGGTGCGGAGGGCGGCATCTTCCATTATTGCCCCCTCCTCTGCCCCTGGAGGGGGATTCAACACGTCTGTCCTGAAAGGCTCCTTGGGCTTTTCGGAACTGCATCTTTCCTCCCCTTTGACCCTTGGGGTAGGGTCTGGTAGGAGTGGAAAAATAGACTCCAATGGCAGACAGAGTCTTTCCTTCCTGTTCACACCTGGTCAAAGTTTCCTTAACTTTGGGCCCAAAAAGGGACAAACCATCAAAAGGGGTGTTGACAAAGGATGACTTAAAGGGCTCCATGAAGGAACACAAGCACATCCAGAAGTGTCTCCTCAGAGCAATTCCTGTACCCGCTGCCCTACTCATTCATCAGTGAAGCAGAAGCGGACACAGGTGGTTTTGGGGAGGAGGTAGCCAGACCTGAAGTCATAGATGTCTTAGGAGACATAACTCTCCTCATGACTTCGAAGGCACCTCTACTTCGATGAGAAGGGACTGATGGATCTGAGGAAACCGTCGATCCCACAGGCACCAGGACAGTGAGCTCCGAACCAGAGGTAGGAGCCAAGCTCATCCAAGCTGAAGCCCCGAGAGGCAAAGTCGGAACTGACAAGTCAGTCTGACTATCCTCCCCAGACCCAACCAGAGAGTGTTGGCTCCTAGACTACTCGATCAGCTCCGAGGACGTCCAAGTAAATGGGACCGAAGACACTGGAACAGGCGTTGGCTCCAAAGGCTCAATGATCATCAAGTCCGACTCCACCGACTCCGAAGGACCAGTATGGCGCAGAGGAGGAAAAGAAGTAGATGGTAAAACAGTCTTCGGTTCCGAAACTGTTTGGGTCAGAGCCAATAAAAATTTAGTAAACACCAGTGCCTGTAACAACTTCTGCACCACACGATCCATATCCAAATAGGAAAGGCTTATCAAGGACCGAGATGAATGGATGGATGGAGGTACTGATTGCAGGAGAGGCGATTTAGGCACTTTGGATACCAGTTCCAGGACTGAGGGCTGGCTCCAAAAGGACAAGACGCTCAGCTCCAAGGGCTGTGGAGCAGATGTTAATTTTTTTTTTTTATTTCTTTTTGATTTCTTTATTTTCGAGGAAGTAGAAGCCTTGGAGGACTTTGAAGATTTACTAGACCCATTCTGGTCACTCAAAGCTTCCTGAAATGATGGTTTGACTAGTCCTCTGTCAATTAGCTTTCTCTTTCTCTCCTGAAGGACCCTAGAAGAGAAGGAATGACAAATGGAGCAACTTTCCTGAAGGTGTAAGGCTCCCAAACAGTATACGTGGTTAACATGGTTATCCGTAACAAACATTTTCTGTCTACATTTTGGACATTTTTTGAAACCTGACTTAGGATGTTTATCCCTATCCTGGTCAGCCATAATGAACAGCACAGTAGAGTGAAAAACTACTACATTATACTAAAGACACACCCAAAAACTATCTAAATAAGCCCTGACCAAAACTACGGGCTAAATATCCTGTGACAAGTGTCACTTTAAACACACACACACACACTTTAACTAGATATCTAAGCACTTCTAAATATCAAAAACTTACGACAAAAATGTAAGTTATTAAAGGCACACAAGAACTATATAATGACACTAACTACACTAGAGATAGAACAACTTCACATCTGCATTTTTGACCATCTTTGCAGGTCTTTTTGAACTTCAGACCAACAATTATCAATGTTATGTTTTAGGTTAGATTTGTAGTCTTGATCAAATGTTATTCCTGCATAAGAAAAGGTTTCTTTTATTTTAATATTCCAGCTAATCATAATCAATTAAGGTATAGCTTGGGTCGAATAAGAAAACTGATGATTTATCAGTATTTAATTTGTAACTGGAAACTAAAGAAAATTATGACTACATAGTGTTTATTATTTTAGGGAGCTCAGTGTTAGGACTGGAAAAATATATGTTTACATCAGCAAATTCTGTTAATGTGATATTATAACCAAAACAAGATGGGATACTGTAGCATGAGTTGTGCATAAGCAAAAGAAAAAGAAGCTCAATATATAGATTAAACAAATAAGGAGAGAGAAGTCATCCTCATCTCGCTCCATTATTAATGTTAATAGATTTAAAGAGAGATTTATTTATGGATAAATAGGTAGAAGAATTTTTATATATCATTCTTATTTGGTTTATAAATGTATCTGGGAAGCCAAATTTCACCAATACTAAATAAATGAAGCAGAGATTTATCCTATCAAAGGTTTTAGAGACATCAACTGAGAGAGCTAGATAGTTAGAATTAAATATTTTGTTAAAAATTTGCAGTCTTTTCAAAGTAATGTTATGATCTCTTGTTTGTCTACCATAAACCCTGACTTATATTGGGAAATAATGGTAGTCAAAATTGGTTAAATTCTTTTAGTGTCTACTACTGAATTCATATCTTCCATATCAAATATTTCCACATATTTCTTCAGACATCTGCCCTCTTCTGTTACAGTTCTCTTATAGGTCCCCCCAATACATCCTCGCTACTGCAAATCAAGATCCATTCCCCACCAATAAGTAATTTTCCCTACTAAAAGCTGATTATTTCTTTCAAAATTGTTTTAAGCTCCGTAATAGCAGTTTTAGGTGGAACATAAATGCATGTCAGTGTAATCCTCCTCCTCCTCCTTTGCCAATAGCCACTTACTATCATAAATCTACCATTATTACCTTTTTTCTTCTTTCATAATTATTGGAGCCCCTCTAGCAATTAGTATAATTACTCTCTTTTTCTTTGTCCCTGATATTCTACTGCATATCCATCCTGACATCCTTTCTTTGTCAAATTCATATGTTTATTTCTTCCCAAATGTGTCTCTTGTAGCATTGCTGTTTGCACTCTGCATTTAATATAATTCAATACTCTTTCCTTTTCATCTATCCCCATAAGGCCATTTATATTGCAAGACAATATGGATAGCATTCATTATAACATGCTATTGCTTCCATCTATTATACTTGACATTTTTTGAATGTGTATTTCCATCTTTTGTCTTACATATACAAACTAAAGTTTGGCAGGTTGATCTTTTATACAATTGTTTATTCTCATATCCATTTGTACCTGTCACATGTTCAAGACATTTTGTTTTAATGGAAATCCTCAAACAAAAAACTAAACACAATTTCAAAACAACCCATTTTCTATTAACTTTGAGCAAACACACAAATTGATGCGTATCCTCATAAAATGAAGTTTAACCCCCAACAAAGAGGAACAATTGCTCCAAATCAACAGCTACACCAAGTATTACCTAACCTAAAATTAAGGTTACCCATACTGAAGTGCATATTATAGCCTGCGTTCCCACTCACACTGGTTGTTGTCTGTTCTTTTTTATCTCTATTTCCCTCCCAGATGTGAAAAAACATCTTGTATCCTTTCAGAAAATATTAACTTTTAGCCCTAAGGGTGAGAAAATACTGTCTACCTTTACATAAAACTAAACTGTACACTGTTCTGTTAAATGCATTAAAGTCTTCAGGTTGCTAAAGAGGCTACTATCTCTTGTTCACTTCCCATAATTTCAAACTTCTTTTTACGGAACTACTTGCCATTGTGCATTTAAATGTTGCAATTCCCTCAGCAAAGAATGCTCAGAATTCTCAGAATGAATTGCTTGCACATGCAGACATAGCTGGTCTCCATGTAATCCCATTGAACATTTGCTAATGAAAAAAAACAAGCTAATATATTTGCAGATCTACGAAACTTAGCATTTTTCATGGCTTTCATCATTTTGTCTCACTTTTCAAGCCTTCTTGTTTATACCTTAAACCAAGGGCTTTAAATTAGACATTCACCCTTGTAAAAGTAAGAGAAAATATCTTAATTTGTCAAATGATTTGATTAGTGCACTTTTACAACCCACCCCCACATCAGAAGCCCAAGATCACATAATATTAATATAAAACTTACCTTTTGTCCAGCCTTTCTTCTCTTGTTATACTCTAAAGGCTATATTTCTCACAACTAAAAAGTACTTGTTTACTTTAATATCTAACACATACAACAGTCACTGAAAAGACTCCCCCACTTTTAAAATACTCCTGAACACTACACAAAACTGCTTTACTAGACATAACATGCAATTTATATAATAAAATGTTTTATGCAAAGACTAATAAGAAAAAAATATAATTTATTTACAGTTATTTTTTCCCTTTTAGTGTCCTTCTAAGTATTAATGACAAAGTGGGATATATGCTTTACAGTCCACCAGGTTTAACAAAGTCAACAGAAGTTCAATCTTTCTCAGCCACATTTTCTTGCAAAGCCATATTTCACAATTGTGATTGATGCATTACAGTCTCCCATTTATTCTCTAATTACAGTGTTGCTGATCTACTTCCTTTTCATCTCCATCTCCCAACACCAGACTCTGGTTCAAGTCCAAGGTACTCCTGATTTGTCTAGTAAACTCCCGTGTCTCCCACACATTTTTCTTTGGAATACTGGAAAAGGTTTAATTGGCAAAGTCTCGCTATGAGCTTTATTGTCAGAAGAATGAGAAGCAGAGTCCTCTTATATTTGCTGGCTCACCATTTTAGGGATTAACTTTTTTTTTAATTTCATCATTAGCCTGTTCTGCATCCAAAATATCTCTGATTCCCCAGGACACACCATTCTGAAGACAGCTGGGCACAGCAGTTTAAATATTACACCTGTCTCTCATCATTTCCTAATTGCTATATGACACCAAATGTGTAGGCATAGAGATTCCTGGATTTTATAAACACAATCTCCCTAGACCAGCCTGTCACTACACCAACAAGGGGCATAAACATACTAGATCTGGCCCTCACTAATATGAGATAGGGCTGCACACCATCCTAATGTAATGGCTTCTTTGGTAAGTTCAGATCACAAAACAGTCTCCTCTGAAGTAAAAATAAAACACAGAACCCCAGCTAACCCTGATATGTTCAGGAACTACCCTAAGGCTAACTTCCTCCTACTATGTGATAATCTAGAAAAATTTCAAGACCCCGTAAACCTTGAGAGCATTGCTGCTTACACAGAACTCTTCACAGAAACCCTATGCAAACATCTCATAGTTGCATAGAAGCAGCTGTACCCCAACAGGAAGAAGTAGAGAACTAACTCAAAAAACAAGCTACCTTGGTAGAATCACATCAGCAATAGGCTGTATAACACAAGGAAGAAAGTCATAACAAAAATTATGAGGCAGAGCACCCAGGATAAAAGCACTCTCATCAAACTAAACAAACACCTCAGAGGGCAAATGAAATCTACCAAAGCCAAATTTGAGGTACATTTGCCCCCCCAGTCAAAGGACAACCACAAGACATTCTTTAGCTATGCTTGCAACCTCAAAGGCAATGAACAATTGTTTGCTCATTGTTAATGAAGCCAACTATACTGACCCAGAAGATATAGTGAACGTACTGGCAGACAAATTCAGCTCTAACTTTACCCTTCTCTCCCCCTCCACCTCCCCTCAGGAAATACCATTGAATATAACTCCCCCAACTATCAATAGGGAACAGGTCCTTAATGCTCTCTCTAAGGTCAAGAACACTGCATTGATGGGCCCAGACATTATCCCAAAATGCCTACAAAACAGTATGAAACATGACTTATCAAGCTCTCTGGAATTGCTATTTAACTGTATCCTCCAAACAGGCCTCATGCCTCTTGAAAGAACAGCAACAGTCATCATTACGCACAAAGGTGAGCCATCTATAGACTATGGAAACATGGAAACTACAAACCCACAAGTCTCACTACTCTCATATGCAAAACCATAGAAAGAATTATCATGGAAATGATCGATAATGACATAGGAAACCTCCAAACACTGGACCCAACTGAATGTGGTCTCACTGAGGGCAGGTCATGCATACTCAACCTGGTGGACTTGTTTGAGAAGGTCACCAAAGTAATGCATGAGGGTAAAATGGTTAACACAGCCTACCTTGACCTGGCCAAAGCACATGACAATACTTCACTCAAGCATTGTTGACAAACTCAAGAGGTTAGGTATAAACCCTTATGTCACCTTCTTCATAGCCAGCTGGTTCACAGACAGGACTCAGGAAGTTAGAACTGGGGAATCCATATCTACAAAGAGACCAGTCACAAGTGGAGTCCCTCAGTGATCACTCTTGGGGCAGTTCTTTTTTGTCATTTACTTCTCTGAAGTCACAGCCAATTTCAAGCTTTTCTGCCTGACTTCCAAGATGGCTGCACATTGAGTAACAGCTTAATTCTAGCTCTCCCAGTGTAAAAACAGAAACTCAGCAGTGAGGGCCAGTAGACTTTTGTGTTTATGGGTAAATTTCAGTAACTGGCTAGCAAGTGTACTGCTTGGATGCCAGGGGAAAAAAGAAATACAGAAAACATGGAAAAATCAGCTACAAAAATTGAGGAAGGAACACTGACTGGGGAAAGTTCTGCAGCTGTTCAGCAAAAAGCAATGCAACCTCCAGATATGAATTCTAGTAACCTACAGAAAGATATAAGACAACTGCACACAGATGTGGTTTAAATAAATGAAACAATGATGGAGTATATATCAACACAAACAACAAAAGTCTGGAAAAAAATGGAATAATCTTTAAACAAATATTCAAAAGAGGTGATAAAATGACAAAAATAACAAGTCAAAATGAAGAAAAGGCTGGCTGAATATGAGACTGCTCAGTGAGAGATGTTTAAAAAATAATAGAATTAGAGGACAGAGCATGTAGGTAAAACATGAGATTTTTCAGTTATACCAGAGAAGCTGGAAGGAAATGACTGCATTAATTTTATGAAAGCATAAATAAGCAGCTGGACTGGTATTCCACAGCAGGAGTTGTTAGCTGAAAGAGCACATTATGTGTATGCTCCAAACCTGGCTATGAGAAAGCAACCTAGACATTTAATACTAAAGATGCAATCTTACCAGCAGGAGGAGACGATTTTGATAAAACTGTGGCAGAAGGACAAAGTACCAAAAGTGGGAGAAGGAAGAATGTTTGTGGAGAATGATTACTCATTGCACACCAGGCATAAGAGAAGCAAATTTATTACACTATTCATGGAACATTGAGACACAGTTGTGAGATTCAAACTACTATATCCAACTATCTTCAAAGTATTTTTCCCTGGAGGGATAAAATCATTTTTGATGAAGTACATGCTAAGGAGGAATACAAAAGTTTGTCCAACAAAAAGTGAGCTGCAAAACAGAAAGAGATTCTGCTTCTTGTTCTTCTGGTAATAAAGACCACAGAGAGCTGTACCTGTGAAACTTTTTCCAGTGCTTCAACAAAAAATATTGCAGTGAAGGAAGGGAGCACGAGAGTTGACTAGAAGAACTGAGAGTACATTGGAAATGAAGCAGTGACAGGATTTGGGAGATGGAGATGACCAGTAATAAAACCAGTAACTTAACGTGGAATTACAATGCAATAATTATATGTGTGAAATATGACAGAACAAGAAAATCTGGAAATATTGGACTTTTTCAGAATTTGTTGGACTTGTGGGGGACTCTAAAGCATATGCCCTAATGTCATTCATGTTCAAAAAATACTTTGGGGAAGGGAAGAGAAGGGAGAAAGTTAACTGTAAGTAAACAATTTTTTTCTTACTAGCACTATTTTTGTGGTGTATGGTTTTCTTTGCATGCTATAAAGTTTTCTCAGTTATTTTTAAGTGTAATACAGATTGTAAACATGTGCTGCTTTTTTCTTTTTCCTCTCCCATCTCTCTTCTTCTTCTTCTACTTCAGTTTTAAGAAATCTAGGTGATGCAATGAAAAAAGCCTGGTTAAAAGGATATGACAAAAGAAAAAAAATAATGTGTTTTTTCTCATTCTTGCATGGGGAAATGACTGGATTAAGGACCTTATATAGATTTAGTAACAAGTTTTCAGAGTAAGCAAATATATGAACAAGAATACTGAATATTATGAGGATTTTTGTAGCAAAAACATGCATGCTCAGTAGCAATTCTGCAGCTGGTCATCATGTTTCAATGCAAACAATCTGATAAAGAGAGAAACTGGCTACAGGCTGGTGGAGAGTGATTGGCTGAAGAAAAAAATGAGAAGAGAAATTGGCTAGGACCTAATGTTCTCTGAAAGCATTCAGGTGTTTTACGAGCTCGGAGAACTATAAAGAAAATACAAAATCAATTAGCACTTAGTAGAAGCATAGGTTGATCTATGCATCTTAGCATATTTAACCTTTCTTTTAGATTAACTCAAGTTTCTGAGTGTGGCTATCAGTTTGGGACTTTTCTTGCTATTAGGAGGGTTAAACTTCACTATTTGAGGATGTACACAGTTTTGTGTGTTAGTATTAAGTTAATAGGTTTTAGAGGGTATTGGAGGTGTGTTTATTTGAGGGCTTTCAATAAAACAAAAAGTTTTGTAAGCTGTGACATAGGTTCAAATGGATATAACAAGCAACTGTATAAAAGTTCAACCTGTCAAACAGTGTATGCATGTAACACAAAAACTTGAACTAGACATTTAACAAAAAAAGATGTTATACATAAAAGGTTGGAATAATAACTTTTTTATACAATGATGCTTTCTGTAATGTCTTTAAATGTCAATGGTCTCACAGACAAATGCAGAAAAGAAAGAATAGTGAACTACATTTAAAAATGTAGAGTGCAAATAGCTATGTTATAGGAGACACACTTGGAAAGAACTGAACATGTGAATTTGATACACAAAGGTTTTCAGGATCGTTATTCAGTGGAATATCTGGGACAAAGGAAAAGAGGAGTACTTATATTAATTGTGAGAGGAGTTCCAACAGAGATAGAAGATGATAAAAAAGATAATAATGGCAGATTTGTAGTGCTAAGGAGCTACTGGTAAGTGAGGAGGATTACACTGGCATGCATTTATATTCCACCTAAAACTGTTAAAATGAATCTTAAGAAAATTCTGGGAGAAATAATCAGTTTTCAGCAAGGAATATTACTTACAGGTGGGGACTGGAATTTGATTTGCAGCAGTGAAGATATGTCTGAGAGGCCCAGAAGAGAAAGTAAAACAAAAGGAGGGTAGATTTTTAAAGACATTTATGAAAATATCTGGCATGAAATATGTGAATTCTGTAATAGGAGTTCTGAATGAATTTACATACTATTCCCCAAGATATAAAAACTGGGCTAGGCTAGACAGAATTTACATTTCATAGGAACATAAGCATTTAATTTAAGGTCTTGATACACAACCAGTAATTATTTCAGATTGTGCTTCAATAATAACTAAAATAAAAACACAGGGTAATGAAATAAATGAGACACCGGTGCTTTTCCACCTATCTGTTGAAAAGAGCAGAATTTAAAGAACGGGTAATGGAAATTATTCAGGAGGTATTAGAGAAGATAGAAATTTCTTCTGAAAATATAGCTAGGGAGTGTGATAAAATTAAGTTGCAGTTTAAAAATAGGGTGGGAATTAAAGAAAGGGAGCTATGGTTAATAAGTAACAAGAATTATGTAGAGTGTTACAGAATAGGGGGAATCTCACAGAACAAGAAGAGGATCAACTGCAGAATGCTAAGCAGAAAATAAGGGATTACCTCAGTAGCATACACAAGTTTAGAAGAATTACTGTTAAGCAACTGTTTTTTGATAATAACACTAGAGCATAATACTAAATCATGATTATAAAGTGTTCAGGTCTATAATGGCTAAAAGAATGGCAAAAGTAATGCCAAAATTGATATAGATCAATGTGTTCTTGTGGAGGGGAGGTAAACATTTGACAACATTAACAAAACAGTGATGATCCAGAGGGAAGCAGAGTGTAAGAAAACACCATTGTTATTGGTGGGTCTTGATGCAGAGAAAGCATTTGACAGAGTAAGTTGCAACTTTATGAGCATGGCAATGGAAGCATTTGCATTTCCTGAGAAAAGTATAAGGTTGATTAGAAGGCTATATGAAGGATCGGAGGCAAAAATTAAAGTGGGTGGGGTCCTTTTTGATGATTTCTTCTTGAGCAGAGGAACCAGGCAGGGGTGTTCTCTTTCCCCTTTGTTATTTACATTATATTTAGAACCAATGGCAAAAAAAAAAAAACAAGGGACTTAGAAATTCAAGGATATAATTGGCATGGTAGTCAAGAAAAGCTGGCTCTATTTGCAGATTATATTATTTTATACCTGACAAAACCAGAAAGAGACAGTTTGGGGTTGTGAAACATTTTGAGACAGCTTCAAATCTTTTCAGGATACAAAATGAATGAAGATAAAACAAAGGCAATAGCAGTAAATTATGCACCCACATATGAATTGGTTCAGGAATATCCATATTTATGAGGACACGATAAAATGAAGTATTTAGGAGTATGGATTAAAAATGATTCTAGTGTGGCAGCTAAGGATATCTGGGAAAAGAATAAACAAAAGATAATACAAAAACTGAGAAAATGGAAGCTTTGTTATATGGAAATGGATAGTAAGATACAAGCATTTAAAATGTTTTTTTGTCCCATTAGTCTTATATATAGGTCAGGCATATTTTTATCAACCAGAGGAGAAGTTGTGGATAGCAATTAATAAAGAGCTGAATGACTATCTTGGAGGGGAAGATGGCAAGAGTCAAGTGGGATAAACTGATTCTTCCAGTAGAACAGGGTGGATTGGGATTACCCGATCGATTTGAAGGGGTATTTCACAGCTACACAGTTAAGGCTCTGAAACATAGCACAAGCAGAAAACTATAATTCAAAGTGGAAAGTGATGATGGTAAAAGAGGGATGAAGCTCAAAAAACAAGAAGAGTCTAGGATTTTGGATGCAGGCCTTTAAGGAGAACATCAGTAATCATACAGAATATTATATCTATAATGTAGCAGAAAGTATCCTAAGAACTAAGCCAACACGGAAATGGAGAAAGGAGATTCTGCTGATAGGGATGATTGCAGTTAGGGGTATAGACAATAGGTAAGAGTGAGCTGGAATTTATTGGAGAAAACTGGCAAAGGAGCCAAGGTATTATGAGCTATTAATAGCTAGAGAGGGAAAGATGATAGATTGGGAAGATGCCAAGAATTAATTTAGACTGCAGGTTAGAAATTGCCTTCCCTATCAAGGATTGATATCAGAGTACAGGCAAGAGAAAGAAATAGGGGAGTCCTAAACAAAAGACTAGCACTTGCAGAGTTTTTAGTAGAATCTAGAACAGAAGCTGCCATTAAAAAAGGAATAAGTAGTGTAACATATAAAATATTGCATGATAACTATTAAAATCAATCAGAGGAGGTTAGAAAGGATTGGGGAGAGAGATTGGATAAGCAATTCACAAAGAAACAATGGGAGGACATACGTACTTCTCCCAAATATGCAACAAAACTTTTGATTGGAAATGTTTACAAATACTTTTTATACCCCAAGTAGACTCCAGAGAATTTTTCCTAAGGTAGGCTGCAAATGCTGGAGGTGTGACAGGGAAGAAAGAGGTAATTGGAAACATATTTTCTGGGAGTGTGGTGAGTTGGTGGACTTTAAGGATTCCCTGCAGGATGCACTGTTGGAGATGTGGATTGGTGTGATAAGGGAAATAATTTTTCTGAGCTATGATACAGAATCTGAATTGCCTGGACATGTTAAGGCCTTGCTGTGTCTAATTATGGTGGCTGCCAAAAAAGAAATTACTATAAAATGGAAATCAAAATCTAAACCAACTATACTAGAAGTAGTGAATATACTAACAGAGATAAAACAACTGGAATTGAGATCTTTAGAAAGGGTAGAAGCAAGCTACATAGGAAAAATGGGAATTATGGGAACAATATATACAGGGGAGGAATGAGAGTTAAAAGAAGGCAGGACTTAAATGATTATAAGTGATGTATAATGTTTGCAACTGGGAGTGTGTCAGCATGGTTTATGATGTAAAATGCTTGCAACTAGAATTGTGTCAGTGTGTTTTTTTTTAAATCTATATTGATGTAGGATTGCCTATGTCATAAGGGTTGGTTTAATAAAGATGTGTGTTGTATGTAATGCTGCTTAAGTTATACAGTATATAGCAATATATGCGAAGTATAATGTTTGTAAACATGAACTTGTTAATACAGTTTGATTACTTTTATATAAAGATATATTTGCCTGTGTCGCAAGTGACAATTCAATAAATCTGTTAAAAAAGCTAATTGACCAATAGGTATCAATCAGTGAAATTACTCTCCACCCTCTCTCCATAACTCCCAGTCACCACTCATGTACCACAAAGCTCTCTCCTTGGTCCCTTCCTCTTTATCTTTCTTACCAATACTCTCCATACAGCCACACTACAGGCTTCCCTAATAGAATATGCAGATGACTCCACAGTCACATGTACATCAGACAACCTGCCACATCTCCAAAAAATTACTCAGGAAGCTTTAACAGCCACTGGAACATGGTTTGGTAACTTGCAACTCATGCTCAAAAAAAAAAAAAAAAAAACTCTCTCATGGAAAAAAAAATTAAAATCCTCTCTCTCTTAATACAATCACTGAAGTCACTTCTCATAGCACTTTATTAAGGATGATAGTGGAAGATAATCTTAAATTTGACACACAGTTACAAAATTGCATTTAAAAACTCAACAAAAATTAAGGATGTTTTACAGAGCCAAAACATTCTTATCAATACAACTAAAGCTACACTTGCCACTACTTACTTCCTCCCCTCACTACTTTATGCAGCTCCTATCCTCACTAACCTCCAGGCATCACAAAAAGCAAACTACCCCAGCAACTAACATATACACAGCTTTTCACCACATATAAAATTATCCAGGATCCATCTGCTTATCCAGCACTAAATACCATTCTATATAATTATGTTCCCACTCAATCATTATTATGCAATGACCAAAAACTCCTCTCTGTACATAAACCTATCAAATCTGCTGTGCATAGTCTGGACTCACACCATATATTGCTAAGGCCTGGAAATCCTTACCTGTATCCATCAGGTCTGTACTCTCTCACCACTCTTTTAAAACCATTGTGAAAGATTTCCTTGCCAAAATCTGCCTCTGTTCTTGCTCATACCCAGTATAAACTATATCCCTAAATATATAAACGTACCTGTTCATACCTTACACCTCCTTATTCCCGCCTCTTCACTCACTTTATGTTAATCAATTTCTCTCTTTGACTCTCTGTTTAAATATGTCATAACCCTCTTTTTTTCTTCCACTTCATACTGCAGTTCCTGTTTATATTATACTAACTTACCTTTAATTTCTCTAAACTGGCAAAAATTTCACTGGATGGATGGATTAAATCATTATCGTACAGGTTATATCGATTCTTAACTAATGCTTTCACATCATGTTTAATTTGGTATAACTGCGTAAACTGTAGACTTATTTTTATTGTATTATTTTTGAAAATTGTAAAATTACTGTTCTTAAAATATTTTTGCAATAATATGGAGCTTTTTTCTATGGGCACCTACCCAGCTGGACTTTCCTGGTAATTAGATGCCAATAAATAATATAAATAAATAAATACATTTAGGAAAACTAAGTCAATTCTGAATTACTGTGTTGCAAGTAAATAAACTACATTTTATACAGAGGAGTGGTTCAAGCTCTGTTACATTCTGGAAGCATCATTTCTTTTAAGATGCTTTTCTTAGTGTGCAAGCATAAATAAACAGAGAATGGCAATGTATTTTGCTCATTTAGTATAATAATATAGTAGAGAAAAAGCAATACAGAAATACAGAGAGCTTCAGAATCAAAACCAATGGGAGTTGTCATATAAACTTCAAAAAGAACCATGTTTGGTTGTAGTTAAGACTGTAAAAAGCATCCTGACTGTTATCAGAAGAATGCCCCAATGACATAGCAACAGTAACACAAAACTGTAAAAGATGTCAGTTTAGAAAATGAAGCTGAATTGACAGCAAATGCTGATGTAAATAAAACATAAGTAAATACAGAGATATATATGAGATGCTTTTGCACAGAAACAAACAGAAAAAGAAAGATGCTTGAGTGATGACCCTCAGTAAAAAAAAGGAGTGCAGAAAGTGAGATAAGCAGAATTATGCAGTTCCCCTTCTATTTTTTGCTGGTGTGAAGCAGAAATTACAAATGAAGGTGGACTCTAAGCAGCAGGAATCTGTGAACTAAGAAAATAGATCACTCAACAGGCCAAGTAAAGCAGAAGGTGACTTTTGTTTAGAAATGTCTTATGGGAAGACATAGAAGCTGCAGCGCCAGTATTTTTAGACAGGAAGCTATATCGTCCATCTTGAGGTTAGTTACTGAAGCAAGTAATTCTGAGTTAATGGACTCACAAGTTAAGTCGCATAAACTGTGAAAAGGCACAGAAGAAAGAAAAAACTTTTATACAACAAAACATAACTAAACCTGTAGATGAAGAGAGTGAACAGGAGACTTCCATTACTTCTTTTGAGTTAAAAGATGACCTCTACACAGAGTAAGTAAAAAAAATGGAAGGATGGCTGTACCATTTACTAGAGGCAAAACCTCATAGAACACTAGTAATGAAGCTAGCCAGTTCATAGCCACATGTTAGGAGGCCACCTGTGGATGGACAGAACTAAAGTAAGGGTATTAGTAAGATTTGACTGGCCAGTCATAACAGAAGATATAGAGAATTTATGTGCTTCTTATTCAGAATTTTAGAGAAGTGTACTCCATCTTGGATGTAAAAGTTATACGATCTCAATGTTTATCATAAAAGTAACCTTTTCATTTACTTCCATGGACATTGTTGGACCATTAGTAAAATTTAGCTAAGAGTTTCACTGCATACTAATAACTGACTATGCTACTACATTTTCAGAAGCCTTGACATTACATAAAGATAATGCTAAGTCTATTGTCAGAGAACTGGTACTATCTTCCACACTGGGTATCCCTAAGAAGATGCTTACTGATCAACATGCTCCCTGTATGTCAAAGGTAATGAATTAGTTATATCAGTGCTTTAAAGTCAAACAGCTGAAGACATCAGTGTACTACATGCAGACTGATGGATTAGTACAGAGATTTAAAGAAACACTGAAATCCATGATGAAGAATGATGCTGATTCAGATGGCAAAAACTAGGATTATTTATTATTCTGTTTACTGTTTGCAGTCACAGAGATGCCATAAGCTTCAACTGGTTTTATCCCATTTGAACTTTTGTATGGCAGACATCTGTGAGAGCAGTTTATTATTGCTCATTGTGCTGGGGAAGAGGAAAATATACTGTTTTAAAGTATGAAAGAACACTGTGGTAACTTACAGGATATAGTACAACTGGTAATGCCCATCTTAGAGGAACAAATGCAGACAGCCCAGGAAATGTAACAATGGTTTTATAGTAAGTATGTCTGACTAAGAGAACTTAGTAATTTTGTTATGATAGTAGGAGCATTGTGGCATCTAGTGAGTTAAGTGCACTGAGGCATTTGCAAAAAATGTAATTTAGTATTTTTTTCAGCTATTTTTTAATAAAAACCTTCATAAGCTTTTTATTAAGCCAAGGCCCATATAAATCTAGTGTGGTCATTCCTGACATCACTGTAGGCAAAGCAAGCAATGCGTTCATAAGACTGTAATGAGTGCACCTCTGTGCATGCAAGGCAGTGCCCCCATTAAAGTCTATGGAAGGACCTCATGCTTTCACTACCCTGATATCACTGAGGTAAAGTTTACTTTTAAGTTCAGTGGCATGACAGTAGGGAAAATGGTGATACACAAAGCTTTTTCACTAGAGAAATCAGCTGGCAGACAACTTTCATAATGCTGTGGAAATGCTGTTTGGCACTTTGTGCAATACCTGGTGCAGTGCAAAGGTAAGTAATTTTTTTATGATTAAATAACTTTGATCCAGAATATCAGGTACTTGTGTTAGTACTGCCATAGAAAATAACTTTCTTAGCCAGATGGCAGGAGCCATTTGAGGTGATGGAATGAAGAAATGCAGTAAACTATAAAGTTAGACAACCAGGAAAGGGACGGCTAGAGTACATTTACCACATTAATGTAATGAAGCCATTACAGGATGAAGAGCCTTCTTCAGAGAGCTTGCAAGCTGAAGGTCCAAAAGAAGGGACCAGAGAATCTTTACCTGAAGTACACCTAAAAGAATCCTATTTAAAGGCACAAAAGTTGGAAGTGAGAGATTTTTGTTAAGAAATAAAGGAGTGTTGTCACAAGTACCTGGAAGAACTAAACTAGTGGAGAATAATATAGAGACAATACTTGGAGTGAATATATGACAGACCTTATAGAGTACTGGAGTCATAGACACAATTAGTAAGAGAAGTTAAGAAAATGCTCAAACTAGGCATGATAGAAGTGAAAGTAACAGCCATATATATACTAGTCCCCAAGTCTCATGGAAGTATTAGATTACACAATGAACTTCGGAAACTAAATATCATTTCAAAGTTTACAGCTATTCCATGCCCAGAATGGATGAGTTAATAGAGAAGCTAGGGAAAGCCAGATACCTGACAACACCTGACTTGATGAAGGATACTGGCAGATACTGTTTACCAATTTTGCCACAGTGAAAACAGCTTTTGTAACCATTGATGGTCTATTTCTGTATAAAGTATTGCCAATAGTTCTCCATGGAGCCCAAGAATGTGTTCAGAGGCTGGTGGATAAAATGCTGAAGTCCCACTCACAATATAATGATACTGGAATATAAATCTTAAGAAAAGTAAAACAGGTATGATAGAAGCAGAGTACTTATGGTATGTTATAGAAAGGGGGTTATCAGAACATAGCTTGAAAAGATAGAAGCCATAAAAAAATAGCCTACATCCTCTACCAAGATACAGGTGAAGGCTTTCCTTGGGCTAATTTTGTATTATGGAAAGTTTGTACTTAATTCTGTGATTACTTCTTTGCCCTTTGACAGATCGTACAAGGGGAAATGTTTCTGTTGAGAAGCAATGGTCTTTTGGGGCAAACAAAACATTTAATGAAATAAAAGGAACCTATCTTCTGAAGCCATGCATACTGGACACTGTCACAGAGGTACTGTTTCCTTTATTTTTGAAATTACAACGCTAAGTAGGCTAACATTCGAGTTTACAAATTATTGACTAAGCCAGCATTTTTACATATGTTCTGCATCTGGTGTATTTTTGCTTTTCTGGAACATCCCCCCACGCTTGCATGCGAACGAACACACAGACACACACTTGTGAAATGATTTAGAAAGAGAGGATGTTATACAAGGAGTACATAACGTAAAACTGTAAAAAGTTACCTTCAGAACTGCATGTCTCTTGTACAGAGTTTACTCTAATTAAAGACCTCCTGGAGGTTAGACCACATCTTTAGTGTCTCTGCTCTATACCCACCAACTTGACAAATACAAAGACATCATACTAGAGACGTATGAGAACAGCCAGACCATCACACTGATAACCCTATCTCCTGGAGTATATAACGGATGTCTGCCATATCTTTCAGATTTTCATGGTGCTCTACCACCAGCCTGGGATGGCATGAGTGTTCTTCCTGTTGATTTATTTTGTAGGCACCCTCAGTAGCCATTATCTTGTAAGAAGTTAATTAGGCTCAGGACATTTCATGGCTGGATCTTAAAGTGGCTGGATTAGAACACTTTAATTTATGGCAGTGCTTGACATTGTGCTATTCCTCCATGCAAGAGGCAATGCCAGTGCAGGTCCTGACTCAAGATACAGCAGCTACATGTCCTCTTCAATATCTTGTAATTTCTAGGCATCAAACATAGGTATTACTCCATGATGAGTATCTGAATCGAGATCCAAACTGTGCTTGCAACAGTAAGGAACAGATAGGTACAAGGGCTAGGTATGTTACCCTAGTCCAGTTCAACATGTAAAACATTAGAAGGAGATGTATGTTCCCCCAAGTTCAGAAACAGAACAGGAATAAATAGATAAACTGGAGATTAAACAAGAAGAAATCCCAACAGTTAATTACTAGAGAAGACTTCCAGCATAAGATCTATGTGTACTGTATTGTTTTCGTATATTAATACAAATCACATTTTTTATAATCTGCTTGCTTACCTTTATTAAGATATTTTCTGGTTTAACATCTCGATGGAAGATCCCATTTCTACAAAAATAGATGCAAAAATTATGTTAAGGGACTATAAAAGACAGCTGAAAGACATCAC
Source organism: Protopterus annectens (assembly GCF_019279795.1). Classification (NCBI taxonomy): domain Eukaryota; kingdom Metazoa; phylum Chordata; order Ceratodontiformes; family Protopteridae; genus Protopterus; species Protopterus annectens. The sequence continues at coordinate 867,252,828 of NC_056737.1, read as the reverse complement.
AGACTTTAACATATAGAAGAAGTTTAGTTCTTTCATGTCCAGCACTGTTATCTTTAACAAATTAAACACCTCCAGTTATACATGTACGTGTTATAATACATTATTTCATTTTAGGTGTTAACCTCTGCCTCTGTATACCAGATTAAACAGCTGCATATTTATTCTTCTATTTATTTTCCTAAATCACTAACTACCTAGCTTTTGTTCTTGAACAAACACTGATCAGTTTCACAAGAAAAAAGGACTACTAAAAAAATAAATATTTAAGTAAACATTCTTGAATTATAAGGCTTCTTTTTATCTGCCTGTTCTTGGTAACTGAGCAGCTATATCTTTAGTTTGTCCAGAAATGACTGAAGATTCACTGCGAAGTTAAAGACCTCATTATGAAATCATACAGTACAGGCTGGAAGGCTGGTGGATTCATGCTCTCATGTGCAGTATGCACCTCAGTCGAGAATATACGAGTTAAACCATTAGACTTTTCTAACAACTTATTTAATGCTGAGAAAGGGAAATGTCAAACCTATCCCCAAGCTGTGGAATGATAATGCAAACTTCAATTGTTATATATGTATCTACAAATCTGAATGTTTATTACAATGTACCATAAGCTCTGAACTTGTCATACTAGCTAGTGAAAGAACAGTTTGATTTTCAATTAATTACAGGTTTCTGACACAGGCTGCAAGGCAAAAAAGAAGTTATGTTCTTACCATAATGTTCTATGTATGTTGTCCATCTCATCCTTAATTCTCACTGGTGGGTCGGATCCGAAGCATCAGATCTTTCTCGGCCATTTCTCCAGCTCGAGGTCTTCAGCAAAGCTCATGGGTCTTATTCTTTACCCATAATACAACTCTGTAATTACCTCAGATCTTGTTTGCCCCCAGCAGCACAAGGAAGAAAAACTTGTACAGTACCAACATCCAAAGATACATAAGTGTATATACACACATATATATATATATATATATATATATATATATATATATATATATATACCTACACATACAAAAATGAATTAATATCAGGCTGAGAAGGCATATTCTCTGAGGCTATATGGTCCTGCTGAATTCCACTTGTGCTATTCAGTCTACCAGGAGTATAGGTAGGGGGCAAGAAGGGAGGGTTGTGAGAAAAAAGGATGAGATGGACAACACACATGGAACGTTATGGTAAGAACATAACTTCTTTATGTGATGTTGTCAATCTTGCCTTTATTTTCACTGGTGTGACTGCGTCCCAAGCAACTAAACTCTCAGGTGGCTCATGGAAGAATATTCCTCAGAACCACAGAACCAAAGGAGGGTCTACTCCTAGTGGCCAAATCCACTTTTTAATGAGTAATAAAAGTATGAGGTTTTGCCCAAGTAGCTGCAGAACTGATATTATCCAGTAGTAATCTAGCCTGTAAACCTGCAGACGTGGCCACAGATTTAGTGGAATGAACCTTAACCATATTTGGGAGAGCTCTGTTCTTTGAATTATAAATGTGAGATATGCATAATATTAGCCAGCTAGATAAAGTAAATTTGGAAACTGGTTGACATTTTCTTGAATCAGAATAAGAGAAGTTTATGTAAATAAAAATGTAACTGTCTATGAACATCTGAGATATGCAACGAATATTCTCCTTTATTTTAAAAGTTAGGAAAGAAGACTGGGAGATCTATAGATTGGTTGAGGGTATTTTCCGAGGGTCTACTTCACATTGTCATAAGCTGACAATATCGAGTCTGATATTGTCGGCACGACAATATCGAAAGTAAAGAACATCATGCAAGTAAATGGAAATCTCCGTAAGGGGATATTTCCGTTTACCTCAATGTATTGCGGTCTCGGAGTTGGTATATTTAAGTAGGGGGGGGTGTGGGGGCTGCGGCCATAAAATGGCTCTACTCAGCTTGCCCCCCTGCCTACACCATTTAGTTTTTTTTTAATTTATTTATTTATTTTTTTACATTATTCAATGTTTTACTTAATCGATCAACAAAGTTTGACCTTTATTGATTCGATTAAGTAAACTTTCGATAACGTGATATAGATGCATTTTCCGACACAACCTTGGGTAGGAAGGATGGATTAGCGCGTAATGACACTCTGTCTTTGTGAAAGACTAGGTATGGAGGTTTTGTCAATAAGGCTGTAACACAGACACTCTTCTGGTGGAAATAATAGTCACCAAAAAGAGGGTTTTCCATGAAAGGTATTTTAACTCACATGTAGCTGAACGTTCAAAAGGAGGAAAAATGATATTAGATAAAATGAAATTGAGATCCCAAGGGGGTGTTGGATGTTTATATGGTGGTCTTACCATAACAGTGCCCTTCCGAAATGCTTTGCAAAGGCTGTGAGATGATAGGATGATCACTTTCTCCTATATGGAAATTAGAAATCGCAGCCACCTGAACTTTAATAGTAGCTGCAGCTGCTCCGCCATTGAAAAGCTCTGCGAATATACTTGACAGGAGAGGAAAGAGATGGAAACCTGGCAATTAGGAGAACTGAAGCAGCCAAGCTGTCAATTTGAGGGTGCCCAGATTGGGATGAACCATACTGACGGATGTGTCAGAAGGTCTAGAACTAGATCCGGAATTCAGGGTTCGTCCTGAAGATGAGGCTGAATAAAAGGGAATTTGACTAGGCCAGTAGGGAGCAATTAGGATAATTGTTGTCTCCAACAGATTTGCTTTCTGCAAAAATTTTGGAATTAGTGGAATCGGGGGAAAGGCGTACAGAAGTCCCAGAGGCCAGTCATGAACAAATGTATCCCTTGGTGACTTCCCCGTAGGAGGGATCAGGGCAAAGTAGTTGCTGCATTTGGCATTGATGGGTTATGCAAAGAGATTGCAGCAAGGCTGGCCCCATTTTCGGAAGATCTTTCTGGATGAGGGACCACTTATGTGGCCATAAAATGGCTCTACTCAGCTTGTCCGCAATGACGTTGGATTTCCCCAGGATGTGCATTGCTATCAGAAAGTGGTTGGAGGCTATCACCCAATGCCAGACCCTGATAGCTTCTCAACAAAGTGAGTATGAACTGGTTTGTTCATATACCACACTACGGACATATTGTCCAACTGGATTGCTATCGTTCCCAGAATGAGAGAGTCCTGAAATGCTTGCAATGCTAAAAGCACCTCCCTCATCTCTAGGATATTTATATGCAGATGAGCCTTGTGTTCTTGCCAGATGCCCTGAACTGTCTTTCCCAGAAAATGCACCCCCCCCCCCAATCTGGGAAACATCTGTAGTCACCATGGCCAGAGGATGAGGGGAATGAACGGAAGGCCTTGAGACAATAAATTTAAATGAAGCCACCATTGGAGATCTTTTTCCCAGGAGTTGGTTATCATAATCTTGTGGGACATTGGAAGTTCCAAGATTGACCACTGTGCGAAAAGCAACCACTGAAGAACCCTCATGTGAAGACAAGCTAGCGGAATTAGTAAGATCGATGCAGTCATTTTTCCTAGGACCTGCAGAACTAGTTTTGCAGGGGCTTTTGACTTCATTAGCATTCTCAGAAAATGACGGAGGTTGCCTACTCTGCCTTGTGGAAGTCTTGCTATTTTTGTGGTTGTGTTTATCTCTGCTCCTATGAAAACCAAACTTTGAGATGGCTCTAGCGCAGATTTTTCATAATTCACAGTAATACCTAGAGAGGAACAGAGTTGAAGGACATAGTTCCTTGCTTGGAACAAATTATGCCTGGTTGGGGCGGTTATGAGCCAGTCATCCAGGTATGGAAACATACAGAATCCTTTGCATCTCAAGTGAGCTGCTACTACTGCCATTCATTTGGTGAATGCTCTGGGGGCTGTAGTGAGACCCAGGGGCAGAGCTCGAAACTGGAAGTGACTGGCTCCTAGCCAGAAGTGCAAGTACCTCCTGGACTGCCTGTCCATTCGAATGTGGTTGTACGCTGGGCCTAACCAACATGAGTAGCCACTGTAGCACTCCTACAGTGTCATCCTCCTTGGTAAGATCTGACCATAAAGCGATCACATTTGAAGTCACCATCTCCCCTGACACCCCCCGATCATGGTCAAACGAAAAAACTTTTCCAAAGCTGATTACAATCTCCTCAGAGCAGGTATAAGCAGCTTCACAGCCACTGTCCCTTCAGTTGTAACTAGCACTAATGTCCAAGGCTACACAAAAAAAACTGTATGAGCACCTTCATAGCTGTATGGACTCAGCAATACCTAACAGGACCAAATCATCTTCCTCAAGGAAGAGTAAACCTGTCTGGTGAACAGCAGCAATAAACAAACTCTATAACAGAAGGAAAAAAATTGCTGTCTAGGGCCAAGAAGAAGCAGGTGCCAAGTTGAAAGCAATCTCTCCCTTGTCTGAACAAGCAAATAAGGTCACTGGTGAAATCCTCTAAGGCCGACTTCAAGTCCAAAATGGCCACATCCACCAAGGACAATCACAAGACCTTCTTCACATATGTCCGCAATCTCAAATGCAACAACCAAATCTGCTCTGAACTGGTGGTCAATAACACCACATACACAAACACCATAGATAAAGCCAACCTGCTGGCAGACAAGTTCAGTGAAAACTTCATCCCCCCTGTCCTCCTCATAAGTAAACCAGGACATCCCCAGCACTTGCCTCCCTCCCCTCATCACCAGGGAACAGGTCCTTAATGCCCTCTCAAAGGCAAAAAATACAGTCTTCATGGGACCCAATAAGATCCCTGGCTGTATCCTACATGAAATTAGGCATGAGCTCTCAACTCCATTAGACACCTTATTCAACCAAAGCCTGAGCACTGGCTTCATCCCAGCTGAATGGAGGACAGCCAATGTCATCCCTCTACACAAAGGTGGAGCGGCCACTGACCCAGGCAGTTATAGGCCCATCAGCCTAACTAGCCTGATCTGGAAAGCCATGGAATGCATTATCATGGACCTTATAAACAAGGACATTGGCAACCTCCAAATGCTTGACCCCTCACAGTTTGGTTTTGTCAATGGAGATCATGCCTGTTAAACTTGGTCGACTTCTTCGAAACAGTCACCAAAGCTATGGACGAGGGTAAGACGGTGCACACTGCCTACCTTGACCTAGCCAAACCCTTTGACACTATTCCCCACTCAGACATAATAGATAAACTCTCCCAGCTAGGCATCAGCCTGTATGTTACCAGATGGGTAGCTAACTGGCTCACTGATAGAACCCACTCAGTCAAAGTAGGGGAAGCCACCTCTAGTAGTAGACCGTAATGAGCGGTGTGCCCCAAGGATCGGTCTTGGAGCCTCTACTGTTTGGGATATACTTTTTTTGAGGTGCAAGCCAAAACCAGTGGGCTGTGGCTGACCAGGTTTGCAGATGACTGCAAGCTGGGTGCCGTCTTAAATTCCCCTAGTGATGTGAACATCCTCCAAGAGGGCCTTACCCAAACTAATGATTGATGCCAGAAACATGGCCTCAAACTGAATGCCAAGAAATGCATCATTATCCCCTTTGGGGAAAATGTCATCCACACTAATTATCACATTAATAACAATGTACTAAGCATGCAATCAGTAGTGAGGGACTTGGGCACCTAGGTTGATAGCAACCTGACTTTTGACCACCATACTGCCTCCATTGTACAGAAGGCTTTTGACATGGCCCACCACATAAATAAGGGTATTTCATCCAGGAAGAAGGTCATAACATCCCTGTACTTCTCCCTTATCAGACCTATTATCAAGTACAATGTCCCTTTCAGCATGTACTTTGCCAAGCATATGCAGCAGTTGGAGAGACCACAGAGGTTCCTGACCAGGAAAATCCAGGGACTCAAACACCTATCATATACAGATAGGCTAAAAGCCCTGTCCCTCTACTCAGTCTCATACAGACTGCTCAGAGATGACCTGTGTCTGGCATACAAGGCCATTTCAGACCCAGCCTTGATGGAGTTACTGCATATCCATAACCCAAACCCCACTTGTGCAACCCACATGCAAGGCCTTAACCTGGTCTGTGACATTAATAGAACTTGTTGGCAGGATAGATTTTTGTCGCAAAGACTTTCCCATCTGTGAAATAGACTCCCTCTCCAAGTCGAGCAGAGTACTTCTTTAGCCCTCTTTAAGAGGAACCTGGATGACTGGATGGGAAACAGAAAATATACCCCTGGGATCCCACCTGTGTCCCTGCTGGACAGGGGAAACAAGTGCCGACTATGAGGGAACATGGGTGAATTTCTTAGCTAGGCTTATAAGGGCCGCTGGGCCAATAGCCTAGTATCATCCTAAGAACCCATGAACCTACATGTCCTGAATGTCTATAGAACACATCCAACTGTCTTTTTCCAAAAATGGAAGTATCGACTGCAGTGTCACTATCTGGAACTTGGTCCTTTTCACCGATTTGTTTAAATTGCTGAGATCCAAAATGGGCCGCCAGTCCCATCTTCTTCGGAACTAAAAAGAATCTTGAGTAAATTCCAGATCCTCTCCGGTCTGTAGGGACTTCTTGGATGACTCTTTTTCTTAGCAACTTTTGGATTTCTATTGTTGCTTGTTCCTTTTGAATGAGTGGAACATCCAGAACCACTTTGTTTGAGGGGATAGGAAAGGAAAAGGGTATAATACATCCTCTGGATATTATGTCCTGCACCCATTTGTCATATGTTATCTTCAGCCAGGTTTCTTGGTGCCGAGACAACCGACCCATGACTGCCTCCAGAGGCGAGCAATCGGGCACTCCTTCAGGAGCGGTGGAAAAGTCTCCCAAAGAAAGATTCTCTAGAGCTCTGGTTCTGTAGGCCTCCTCTGCCACGTGAGCAGCATCTTCCATTAACCGCCCCCTGCCTCTGGAGGAACTTTCACCTTGTGTGCCCTGGTAAGACCTTTGAGATTTTCTGAACCACATTTCCCCCCTACCTTTTTGACCTTTGAGAAAAGGTCTAGAAGGAGTGGAAAAACATATTCCAATGGAGTCAAGGTCTTGCCTTCTTGTTCACACCTGGTGAGCATTTCCTTCACTTTTGGCACAAAGAGACAGGAGCCATCAAAAGGGGTGTTAATGAAGGAAGACTTGAAGGGCACCATGAAATCGCAAAGGCACATTCAGGCCTGCCTCCTAAGAGAGATACCCAAGCCTGCTGCCCTACTCATTCCATCTGCTGCATAAGAAATGAGTCTCATGGATGAGTTGACAACTGAATTCCAGGTGGCAAGCTGAGCATTGATCTTATCTGCTGCTGCATCAGCTACAGCCCCCTGGACGGAATCTGATAATTCTTTGATTAGGTCCTTCTGCAATCTGGTGAAGTGGGTGAAATAATTCAGAGACAGCAAAGCAAAGGTCACTGATGAGAAGATGATCTTCCCATACCTATCCATAGTTCTAGAGTCTTTATTAGGAGGATGGATAGAGGAACTGGTTTCAGAAAATTCCTTCCTAGTGGCTGCCCCCACGGCCATGGCATCCACCGCTACACCCTTTATTAAAAAACTTTTTTCTTTTGGGGTAGTAATGTACTTATCTGGCCTCCTAACAGTATGGTCTATGGTGTCTGGGGTCTCCCAAGCCTTTCACAAGATTAATTTCAAAAGCTTGTCAAAAGGAGGAGTCACCCAAGAAGCTGATCTGCGAGATGCAAAGACCTTAAGGAAGACAGACTTCTCAGCCAAAGGGTTAAAGAACTGCCAATCACCTCTCTGTTTAAGACTTTTAGGATGTCTCTAAAGGAGACATCTTCAGGAGTTGATCGTGGGGACCCTTCTGAATCATTGAGGTTGGTGTCAGATGTGACTGACTCCTCTGGGGAATCAAGATGCTTCCTCTTGCATGTCCTCTTCTGAGGGACCTCCTCATTGGGATACTCTGGACAGGTTTTGGAAGAGGGGGACGTACCCTGAGGTACATCTTGAGGCCTATCATCTTTGCGGACCTGTGAAGAGGGCACGTGAGAAGACAAAGACACCCCGACTGAAGAGGGAGGAAGACACAAAGTAGACTATGGCTCAGACTGGAAAGTAGTCAAAACCCTCCTCATCACTTTGAAGGCAGTCCCTTCCCACTCCAAAGAACTCCCAGGATCTGACAAACAAGTTGTCAGGGCCAAAGGAATCTCCAGAGCTGAAGAAGGAAGCTTCAAAGCACAGGCAGGAGCTGAACTTACCCATGCTGAGGCCCCCAGAGGTAAAGTCAGATCAGATGAGATCTGAAAAGTCTCTGCGGACCTGACAGGGGAGCGTCGGCTCCCAGAGGCCTCCTGCTCCGACGGCATTGAGACACTCTGGGTAGATATCGGATCCAAGGAACTTATGGGTCCTGGACCCAACACTGACACAAGCTGGATATCGGTATCTTCCGGATCCAAAACAGGGGGTTGGATCAGAGAAGGAACTGACACAGAAGACGGAGGGTGAGTCTGATCAGACTCCTCTGGGCTCAGATCCAACAGTAATTTAGCCAAAGCCAGTGTCTTCAGAAGTCTCTCTATAACCCTATCCAAATCTTTTTCAGATAAGCTCCTGGTAGACCTAGTGAACAGGGTAGGCAACCTTGATCTTGCTAACAGTGGTGATGGGAGCCAAGAAGAAACATTCTGTAAAGAGGGTAATTAGCTCCTATGTCTATGCTCCGTAGCAATACTCGGTGCCAATGACGCTCCCTACTCCGTGGGAGCTTTGGAACCAGGAGGAGAGATCTGCTCTGATGGAACCTTTAGATCCGTTAACTTTGGAGCCTCCTGGTTTGGCTCCGACAGTGATCTCAGCTCTGATGAATGTCTTCTGGTGGGTTTGTCAGAAGTTGAAGATTCAGAACATATAGCCTCAGAGAAAGGCGACTTGAGAAGGCCTTTCAGATTAAACTTATTTTTACATTCCATTAATAACTGTTGATTAAAACTGTGGCAAATGGAACAAGATTCTTGCAAATGAAGAAGCCCAAGCAATATACACATAAGATTTGTGAATCATTGAGGGGCATCTTCTTTCCGCACTTTTCACATTTTTTTGAAGCCCAGAGGCTTACTATCTTGTTTTTGAGACATGACTGAAGAAGAAAAAAGAGAGGGGATAAAGATAATCAGACACTCCCGATTTCCAAAAATATGCCCTGTAACTTAAACGGGCTTAACAGACCACAGAGACACACAGGCACACACACAGACACACACAGACACACACAGACACACACACACACACACACACACACACACACACACACACACACACACACACACACACACACAGAGTCAAAGGATAAGGAGAGTCCTCTAACCTAAATGGACTACAAGAGAATATTCATAACCAAATATAAAATATAACTACTTTTTTTTTTTAAGAAAGAAGGAGAAAGGAGGAGAAAGGAACGTCCTCTAACTAAAAATGGATGTTCCTTAGATGCTGTCTAATTAAAACAGACATCAACTGAGGGAAAAAATCAAGAGCAGAGTAAAGAACAAGCTAGAAAAGGATAGTTTAACTAATTTTAGAAAAAATAGGAAAACTATAATATAACTTCAGAAAAAGTACTTAGCCCAGAGCACTGTGTGGCAAAAGAGATCAGAGGTAATTATGGAGTTGCATTACGGGTAAAGAATAAGGCCCACAAGCTTTACTGAAGACCTCGAGCTGGAGAAATGGCTGAGATGGATCCAACACTTCAGAACCGACCTACCAGTGAGAATAAAGGCAAGACAGTGACTACATTATCTTTGCTTGACATCACATTAAATAGTTTCATCATCTGTCAATCAGCAAATATGAAAGTTACCTCTTTCTTCTAATCTACATTACTGCATCACAAAATTGATAGCCATTTTGCACTTCACAACAAAAGTAGATAAAAGTGTTAACATTTATAAAAGAAACATAGGTCAACAAGATTACATGTGCTATCTAACTTTAAACATTAGTGCTGAACTGTAGTTTTCTTAAAGATCATTGTTACATAATGCAGTGGCACAAATATTCCACTTTAATGTCTCACTGACACTCAGAGGCAAACACTTTTCTTGAAAGCAAAATCTATGGATTTTATGACAAAATAACAGCCATTTTAATATAATTTCCATTTATCTCTGAGAATATGACACCTACAAATATCTTGCTGGTGCAGAGGCTGCATTTTTGTGTGACACATTAGAAAGTACATTTGACTGAATCACTTCTGCAACTCTTCCTCTGCGAGAGGGAGAGGGATAAAAGTTAATGCAACATTAACCACCAGTGAAAGATGAAAGATATGCTGCTGGCTTTGCCGTCTATGTGAAGGTCTGACAGCTTTTTCCTGTTTTCTTCTAGTCTCAGAGAGCACAGTGATGCATGTGCTTCACACCTTTGTCCATTCAGCCTGCTCAAGCCTTCCATAATATCTCCTGCTTTAGAAGGAATTTGGCTTCTGAACATGTCTCCAGCCATATACAAAGCACTACTGGCATCAAACAGGTTACATTCCTCAGAGCAGGAAATCCCTGCCTTCTGGAGTACACCAAAGACTGCCTCACAGTGTAATTGTGACTGCAGGAATCCTCAGACAGCATGGCAGTGATGTCTGGGGGTAATATGTGATGAAATGGCATTAGATTATGGAATGCAGGTTAGGAAGCATGAAGTATACAGTAGAAAACAATGTATTTCCATGTGTCTGTGTTTATGTAATTCATGTATACAGTATGATAATGTGTGTATGTGTGTGTCTCTCTCTCTTTCCTTATTTTCCACTCTCTTGAGTTAGAGGGTTTGTGTAAGTACTAGTAGCATTACCTTTTTCTACTCTACTTCTATAATACAGTCCTTGTTGCCCCAGTACTTCTGCTTGTTCTAGTTTCAAACCAGCATCAGACAGTTTCTTTTTGTTACCAAAGAGGACTTTACTTCAATGTCTGATGTTCATCACCACCATCATCATAATCCTATGCCAGGTTTCCTTTTGCTATGACATTTGTGGGAGCAGACAGTGACTACATTATCTTTGCTTGATGCCACAAGGAGATAATAAGCTTATCTACTATGTCTTTCAAATTAATTTCTACTATGTCTTTCAAATTAATTTAACCACTCAACCTCTCCTCTAACCATAACTTTCCCCACATCCCTTCTCCATCTGTTGCATGTCTTCTTGAATGCCTCCATGGATTCCCTTTCCACAATTCATGTGAGTAATTCATTCTATGGCTCCACAGCCATCTCCAACAAAATGTACATTCACAGATCTACAGAGTAGCTTTTACCTATAACTTGATGACTTTTCCCTTTCTACATCCTTCTTTCTCTTCAGGATAACACCTTCATGCTTCCTGATATGATCTTGCACACATACACCTACCTAATGACACTACAACAAACAAAAAAACACACACAAACACAACATAACAAACAAACACACCTACCCTACCTATAAGCACCCCCCATGTGGGGGGCTGTGCCCCCCCACACCCCTGCCACTGTGATATACTAAATCTGAGGTCACACTAAACACACAAACACATAAAACTCACCACTACACACACTCATACACACACTAAAATCCCTACCCAATACCCTTACAAGAACACCACTTACCTGAATCCTCAGCTAAATCCACAAACGGCACCGCATGTCACGAACGCGACAACACAACGGCGGATTCAACATTTCCACATTCGATATTATGCAGTTTCGCGTAACTGCACTTTCGACTTTATAGTCTCGAAATACTAAAATTTGATATTTTAGTATTTTGAGATTATAAAGTGAAACTATATATATATATATATATATATATATATATATATATATATATATATATATACATATATGCATTGGTCTATGTTGTATTATCGAAAATATGGTTCATTGAACCGTACTTCCGATAACTGACTTTCGCGAAAGTGCATTATATCGAAAATGCACTTTGATGGAAAAAAAAAACACACTAAACACGATTATGCAGGGGGCAAACCCCCCTGCACCCCCACCCCTTACTTTAATATTCTCACTCTGAGATCGCAGTACGGTTGGGAAAAGGGAATACTCCCTTACGCCCACGGTATCACGATCTCAGCAAGAGTTTGCTTAGTTGTACATCAACACTACATGTTGATGTACAACTAACGTTACATGCAAACTGCATGTTTTTTTTTGGTTTTCTTTAGCGAAAGTGCATTTTCGATAAAATGCACTTTCGCTAAAGTGGGTCCACGGAAGTAAGGTTCAATGAACCGTACTTTCAGTGTAACAACTAGGACCCATATGTATACATATATATATATATATATATATATATATATATATATATATATATATATATATATATATATATACATATATATATATATATATATACACACACACACACACACACACACACACACACACACACACACACACACACACACACACACACACATACATTATATGCTATTTAGAAAGCATCCTGGGATATTGTCTGGGCCCATTGATACAGTGTTCCTGGTCATAGAGAGAGCAATAAGGACCTGTTCCCTGGTGATCGTAGGGGGTGTTACAGTTGATGATACTTCCTGATGAAAGGTTGAGGGGAGAGAAGAGTAAAGTTGGAGCTGAATTTATCATCCAAGAGGTTTTCTATGTCTTCTGGCTCAGTATAGGTGGCTCCATTTACTAGACCATTAGATCAAAGTTTTGAAACTTTGAACGGTTTAAATGAAGACTGCCATAAAGTGCAGAACAGAAAATTTACTGTTCTCTTCACTGTAGTCCAATCTCAGAGTTGGTATATCTAATTAGCAGGAGGTGTGGGGGGGGGGGTGCAGAGGGGCTTGCCCCCCTGCATAAACATAAAAAAAAAAATTAATTGTTTTTATTTTTTTAATTGAAGTTTCAAATTTTCAAAATTTCGATATTATGGTCACAACCACATGAAGTTCAAAGTTTTGAAAGTTTGAACTTCCAAAGTAGGTGTGTGTGTGTTTGTGTGTGTGTGTGTGTGTGTGTGTGTGTGTGTGTGTGTGTGTGTGTGTGTATACATACAAACACACAAATGCATGCACATACAATGTTATTATACTATTTGTCAACTATACAGTTTGACAATATCTACCATGCCAGCATGGAACACACAGCTCAATGACAGTGTTATAGCTGACATGGGATTTGTCAGCTATAGCACCTCCTTGCCTCATTCAGTTTACTTACTTGTTTATTTCATTTTTAATTTGTTAACCTGGGTAGAGCACTGATTACAGTTAACCTATTTTAGTCTGCCTGGGGATAAACACAATACTACATGACATTATACACAGAGTGAATGGCAAAATGCAATACGTGCATGCATTACATACAAAATGAATACCAAAGTTGGCTTGAGGGTATAAAGACAACAGACAAACAGCATTGTACACAGAGTGACTGTCACAGCACAATATATACATGCATTATATACACAATGGATAACAGAGTTGGCATGCTGAAAGAATCACAATGAAAAGTAGTCAGAGCAAGCTATGTACAGGGAAGTGGGGCAGGAAGAGGTTAAGTTATATGATCAGAGAGAGAGAAAGAGAGAGAGAGTAGATGCATTTCCCCTGAGTTCTGTAATACGTTTATAGTTCTGACCAGAAAACAAGTTAAAAGAATGATCTTTAAGAAAAGAAGGAAGAGATTCCCACAGTTTGGGTCTAGGGAATAAGAAAGCATTGTTTTTTTTGCAATAAAATCTAGTTTGAGGGTCTTGGGTTGAAAATCAGCATGTTAAGACTTCTAAGCTTTGATGGTGTATCTCTGACTAATCTGGAGGCTACTAGGGGGGTCTCATTCTTGCCTAGTTTAAAAACTGAGAGATAAGCAGAAAGTCAGCATGTTGTTTTACAGGTAGCAAGTTAGTTTTTTCCAATGTTTTTTGCAGTGGTGTTCATTTCTTGGAGAAAAAGGTATAACTCTGTGTATGACATTTGAGATGGCTTAAATGGTGGATACATTTCTTTTAGAGGACTGCAGCAGTTGTAAGAAGACCATATTCAAGCTGAGACAATAATACATCTTTACCTATTACATTCCTACAGGGTCTGGAAGGAAAAGGGTAGATCATATTAGCCCAGAATATGATAGAGGTAATTTGTGAGTGTGAGTGTGTGTGTGAAATTTAGGATGAGGTCCAACCAGATCCCTAGTATTTGAATGTAGTGACACTTTCAGTAGTACTATTCAAATGACCAAGGATTTCTAGAGGTATGGAGACAGACATAAGCTTTTGCTTAGTACCAAAAAGCAAAGTTTTTGTTTTAAAAGATTTAAAGAACAATTGTTTTTCATTAATCCATTGAATAACGGTATGAAAACTAGCCAAGTTGAAGAGAAAACAAATAATAGTTGGTGCAGAACAGGACCATGACATCAACATTAAACAGAATAGGAAGACTGAGTAAACTAAGAGGGAATTTGTTAGTGTAAATAGAAAACAGGAGAGGTATCACACCTTCAGGGATGGCTTTCTGCAAAAGGACTGATGGAGAGGCTGAAGAGATGAAATTCACTGAGAAGTGGCAGTTAGAGAGGTAGTTTCTGAACCAGGGCAGTGTGTCATCACTAATGCGTATTTCAGTGAGCAGCACCACTACTGCTTTATGAATTCTTACTAGTTCCCACAATGTTTTTTTTTGTTTTCCATTATTTTTAAGTAAAGAAATACATTTCCTTACTCAAAGAGAGAAAATAAAAGCATTTCTCTGACTTCCTTACCCACGATTTGAGCACTTGACAGGGGAGGTGACAGATTAAATGCATTAGGCTTTTGGAAGGTCAGTGCAGTTAACCAATCAATTTGCCAATTGTCAGCCTTCTGCTCCTTTCTGAAAAAGGAAACCTGTGAATAAAAAGGAGGGAACAGACGGTCACTGGTTGACTGGGGTAATAGACAGTTAAGCATGAGGCAATTTCATTTACTATTATTGTTATTACTTTCAGTGATGGATTATGTGTATTTTTTTTCCTGGCAAATCACTAAAAAGTACTGCAGTCACTAAATGCTAATAGACATTTGAGTTTCAGACTTGATATCCTCCCAAAAATGCAATGTAAATCCTGTTATTCTAACAATTTTCTAAGTGCAGATTCTTAAGCTTAGAGGCTAGTGGGGGTTTACAGTGGGTTACCCTTTATGGTTCTGACAACAGCGAGCTGAAATAGGATTTGGGGTCTATTATTTATGAATTTATTTGATCACAAGCAGATATCTGAGGTACACAGTGTCATACAAGTGGCTATAACTGATAATTGTGTGTATGTGTTTAAGCAGGAGGCATTGCCTCATGTTTTGTTGTGTTCCTCACAAGATTTGTAGTTTTCAGGGACACTGCTGTGGACTGTAGTCTCTAAATAATGACAGATGTTACTTTGTACCCTTCAGAAAGTACTTTACAATGCAAATCCTGTTATTCTAGCAACTTTCTTATTATGTAAGAGCAATATTTAAAATTGTTTTTTAATTCTTTTGGTGGTAGGGGTGAGAAAACATGACTTGAATATGTATGACAGTAACAGCTTTTACGTAGATGATTGGAACCATTTGTTCTTTCACTTTAATCCCAATCTAACACCAGAGGGTTGCATAGGAAATGTGCTTTCTGGGGGTACATAGACATTATTTCTAAGTACTTTCAGGTTTGCTTTTTTTGTCATCTCAGTTTATTAGGAGATGCTATTTTTGTCAGCTTTGAACATTAAATCTTGGAAACAGGTTGTTTCTTCCTTAAAGCAGATAAGACATTTTTTATTAAGTCAAGGTTTCTGCTATGTCCATCACAGGATCAAAAGTTTGGAAAAAAAGCTGTAAAATGCACCTCAGAGTATCTAGAAGCCCATGACTTCTGAGGGGGCCTTGTGGTCCCCAGACCCCTGGCTTAATTCAGTTATTTAAGTGTAGTATTGACCAGTCTTGGTGTTCAGCTTAAGATAAGATGTGGAAATGCATGAAAAATCATCCAGGTGGTGTGGTTTCTTCACTGTATGTATTTAACTACCATAGTCTGTTAATTGCAGTTATTTTACAAAAGTATTGGTCTATGAAAGATCAAAAATTAAAACAACTGGGCCTTTAGGAGAACTGAGTGATTGACGAGATCAAATAATCTGGTGAGATCAATAAAAATGGTTCCAGTAACTAGGCCTTTGTCCATTTCAAGAAGAATGTTGTCAGTAAGTGTCCATATAGCTGTGGGGGTCTACATTACTTTGTTGAAAGGCGTTTTTGTCGAACGCCTTTTCATTGACACATAAACAGCGAACTCCCAAAATTCCGAACGGCCATTTCAGCGAATTTTTTCCTCAGGGGGAAAAAAATTGCATGGCTAACCAAAAATCAAACAACTGTCAGACCCTACTAAATATACCAACTCCAAGATCGCAGTACAGTGGAGAAAAGGGCAAATTCCCGACGACGGCCAAACATTTTTTTCCCCTGGGAAAAAAATTGCTAAAGTGGCCATTCGGAGTTTTGGGAGTTTGCTGTTTATGTGTTGACACCTTTCGACAAGGTAATATAGACCCAGCTGTGGATGTACTGCCAAAAGACCAAAAGCTATTGTATTTGTGAAAGAGAAGGAGGTATTGGTTGATGTACTGCTGCAAGTAAAATAATTTTTCCAGAATCGTTTCTAGGGTAGGAGGATAGAAATGGACCAGATGTCTGAAGGACTGAAGGGACTAGGTTTCTTAGGAAGAGATTTTGCAATGGCATTCCCCAGATATTAGGCATAACATGTAATGTAATACAGAGGTTGTAGATGTGTTTCAAAGGGGTTATGATGTTATCTCTGCAGTGATAAATAAATCATGGGTGAAGGTTGTCTGTACCAGGATGACTATCAAATTTAAATGAGCAGTGGGTAGATGTTCTTGGACGTAATAGTTCTGAAATAGAATGAAGGGATGTATAGACTGGTGGTTAGGGGTGGCAGATCCAGTTTGGAATTGGCTAGAGTAAGGGATGGACAGGTTGCTGAAATGAGAAAGGAAATCAAGAAGCAGAAAGTTGACAGATGTGGAATTCATGGAGTGAAGATTATTCTCTCCTGTAAGATGGCTGACGCCTTTATGACTTTGGTTGTAGTTGTATGACTGTGGATTCAGTATATATAAAGTAAAGGGTATGGAGGCAGATGCTTTTCTGATTTGTACTGTGTGTGTTATATTTGGTTGAGTGTAAGTATGTCTGCTGTATTAGTTTCTTAGGCTTTGGTGTTGTACTCGTGTACATGTGTGTGTTCGATTATGAGAGTGTATACGTGTTGGTGATTTAATCAGGTTTTATATGCAGTTTTGTGTGTGAGGAGAAAATCAAACACAAAAGTAAAACTACCTTTAGTTTTGTAATCAACTGTGTTCATTATACTGAATGTGAGCAATGACGCATGTTTTTAAATAGCTTTTTCATGATGTGTACGTTGCTCGGTATTGACGTCAGTTGATAATGAATACTTTATACATATGCATGTGTGTAATATATCAGGGAAAAAAAGAGCACCTGGAGAAAATCCATGTAGACAAAGGATACATGGGGAAAACATGCAAATTCCACACAGGCAATGTCAGGAGGTTAGAGTTTGAACCTCAGACCATGAAGCTGTGAGTCTCACTGCTACAGAGTAGTTCCCTTCCTGAAGTAACAACCTCACCAGTCCTGGCTGCAAGTATGCAGTCTGTCTGGGTCACCCCCAGGCTACCAGACCCACATGATTGTCTTGAAGCCTGACTGAGTGTAGCTGCATTAACACATAGTACTGTCTCATCAAAATCCTTCCCTATCACGACATCTGCATGATGGTAGTTTGGTTCCCCTGTTGTCTCAAGACAACCTACTACTGGCATTTTGTCCTTCCCACTTACTGGCTCCCTCAACTTTTGTTCCCTACCTAGCCTCCGTGAACATCTCTATGCCACATGGCCCCACTGGTTGCATTCGGAACATTTAACCCTATGTCCTGGACGTGTACCTGGACTAGTGGCTTCCCCTGCTACTGGCAGATTCTGTTGGGTCAGTCTGGGCTGCCCACCATGGGTTCCTTTAGACCCATGAGCAATAATGGGGGTCCCTTTCCTGTGCAGGGATGCCCTGCTTGCTAGGTATAGGTCTCCCTTCTTCCCCAACTCATCTGGAGTAGCACATTGTCTATCAGCTAACCAGATCCATGTCCTCAGGCAAAGTGCTAAGGGTTGTTCCCTCACCAAAAGGTCTGCCAGCCCTTCAAAAGTGGTGACCTGACATCCACTCACCCACCTGTGAAAATAAGTGGTCAGTTCAGCAACATATTCACACACACTTTCATCTGCCTTACACCTATGCTCATGAAACTTTTTCCTATAAGTTTCAAGTGTTAGCTTAAAAAATTCTAACAGACAATTCTTAACAGCAGTATAATCAAATAATTCACAATCAGAAAGTTTAGACAGCACAGTTACACCTTTACCATGGAGTAAGGGGGTCAGGAACTGTACCCAGAGCCTTTGGTCAACATCACACTGTTTACATACTCTTTCAAACATATGAATGAGACTATCAAAACTATCCCCCTCTGTAAACTGTGGAAGAAATTTACTGACCTTTTGTGCTTCTGGGATCCGGTTACTCCCTTCCCCATTACCTCCACGACTCTAGCAAAGAGTCAGCATCTCCTTTTCATGCTGCCTCTGTCTCTCCTTTTCCTCAGCTTCCAGGCGTAGCAGTTTCTCATTCTCCTCAGCTTGTAGACATCTCAGTCTCTCTGCTGCTTCTGTTTCCAAATGCCTGGCCTCCAACTCAAGTCTCTTTAGCTTCAGATGGATTTTTAAGTCCTCTGCAGAAAGGTTGAGCTCTCCATTCCCCGAGTGTTGTACATCACCATGGCCAGTTTGATCGCTCTCCTGATTGCTGTTTTCTGATGCAGCTGTGACCAAAGCTGCAATCATGCCTGCCTTAGTCAAGTTTCCATGCACCAGTTCCTTAGCCTGGTACATCTCAGCCAAATGACTCCTTGTCAGCTTGCCATACTCCTCTGCTGACATGCTTGCCTGCTCTCCCTGACTAAGATAAAAGAAATTAAACAACTGTGATCTGAACTCTGAATATTCACTGAGTGGCTGATTTAGAGTACAAAAAACATCTTCAGTGATCACTGTACACAAGCTACAGGGATTCACTATCCACACCACTACAAGCCAATTACCAACCAATTAATATGTGGTGTGGATATCCCGCCACTGCCAACCAATTAATATGTGATGCCCGTGCACTGGCCCAGTAATCAAGGAGCCTCAATCCTCACCACTAACACCAGTGAGGGGGCATCCACACTGGGAAGGATAACAAATGCACACACAGCAAAGTATAATTTCCCTTAAGAGCACACAGAGATCACAGTCATTCTGGGGCTGGTTTCTCCATTTCTCTCCAGATCCCCAATAAAACTCCCCACTGGCACAGCTATAGGGTACAGATCTCAGGTGAGTAGTCAACCAAAACCTCCAGTGCCCTCTCTGTCCAACCAGTGCTTTGTGTCCCTGCCCAAGTAGCTGACACACACAAGCACACTTTGAGATTTGGTTTATATACAAACACACAGACACTCCAGGGGAATGCTGGCACAGGTTCTTCAGCTATGCCCCCTCCTGTCAAGCTATAAGGTAGTAATCACTGCCACCAACTACTCTTATCAGCTACTAAAAAGGCCCTTACCAAAGGGTGTCCAATCATTACTGTGCAATATTATTATCCAATTAGTAAGTGTGATGAACATCAATGCTTATTTGGAATGGCTTTGTACAGTACCACTATATACATGCAATGTACTCAAGAGATTAACTTATCTCTACACAAATCAGCCAGAGTTGAAAGGTTTAAAATATTTAATAAGAAATAATAAAAACACAAGACAAATCTTCTCATTTCAACACAGTGCTAGTCAAGAGTTCAGAAATCACAGGAAAATGCTTAAAATAATACTGCAGAATAGTCTGATATAAATATAGAAAACAGCTACACTAAATCTACTAAATTCCTATCTAAGTCTAAGAGTAATCACAGTTCTAAATAAACTTACATATAGAGCAAAGGCAGACTACTGGTGAGTGATGTTCTTCAGACAAAATCCAAGATGCTCTGATTCTCTCTCTCTCTCTGAGAAAGTCTTAAAAATAATGCACCACTGCTGACTCATTTTAGGTTATATCATTCTTCTCTGGTTCCCAGGCTAACAGAAACGCAGAGGTTTAACATTTCTTTGATCTTGCACTTGGCCAGGAAACTACAGCAATAAAAGACATTATATATGTAAAATCTAGCAATTAACTCTGGTCTCAAAACAATAGAAGGAATTCCTCAGTCCAGACATTATGTTTCCGAGCTTTGAGATCAAACAGTCATACAATGCTTGACTTATCAGCTTTCTTCTAGCAGAGTGCACTGTGGTTACATTTTTGAAGTTCAACATTTAACACAGTTTTCTTACATTTAAGAGGACAAGCCTGTGGACTATATTCATATTTACAATGACACAGAATTATCTACAAAATTCTATCTAGCTAGGCTGGCAACCTTCACATATCTTCACACATGCTGCAAAGCAAACTTGGGTAATCTGGAACACAATCAGGGCTTTACTCCTCTATGCCAGTGAAACTGTCAAGAACAGACTTAAATTCCACATATCCATGGGACATAATGGAGAGCTTTAGAACACCGATGATGGCTTGCTAATTTGAAAGGGGAGATGTTCATAATGTGTACTATTCTGCAATAGGATTCACCATCCTAGAAGAGAACCATCACAGAAAGAACTTATTTGAAGAATTTGTCCTGTGACAGAAAAATGGGGTTGGCTTGGCAATAAAGAAAGGCCACATATGTCTAAAAGAAAAACAGGATGAGTCAAAGGATCTATGAACTAGTTTCAGTGAACCTGGAGTTTCCACTCAAGTACTAATGTGAAACCTTGCACCAGGACCATTAACAAGCAGGCTGATATACATTTTAGAATGCCTGTCATTGCAGTGGTGGCTGGTGACTTCAAATCAAAGAGGGGGGGGGGCTGCAGGAGACAGCTGAATGGGTGGGGTCAATGGGAAGGGGTACTGCCAAATAGAAAGGGGAGGAGCTATGCTCAAAACCACAAAAACTGTAACTTTAATTAAATACACTGCCCTGGGTGCCAAACCATCACTATGAGAGTCCAATCAAGACAAAATGAAGTGTAGAAGAAAAAAATATTTCAATGCATTGGCTGTATGACAGCTTACTTAATATCTAGATGGAAACAAAAAGGTTGCGAGGCATGAAAAAATAAATTACTTTTTAAATACATTACTGGAATGCCAGTCAAAATCAAGAATAAGAAAAACAAGCAGCACTCAACTCAAACCACTTCTCCTTGCAGTTCTAATTATAATTTATATTCAGCTTTATTAAAGTATCAAGTAACATGCTGAAAATAGCAATCTCTGTGATACCCCCACTTGTAAAAATGTTTCTTATCCAAAAAAGACCTGCTGCCTGAACAACTATCTACTTGTTTCATGGGGAAAAAACATGATCAAAGTAAAAAATGAAAAGCAAACAAGAAACATGCTCAAGATACATTGCTTAAAGGACTACTGCACATGTAATGGACCACACATGATAGATTGGCATTCTGTTTAATTTACAGGTAAAGCCTGCAAACATTACTGCAAGTCTCCAACAAATGTAATGAGCTTCTTAAAATAATGTAATCCTGTCCTTTATTACAAATACTGTCACATGCATTTCAATACTCAAGGCTTATATGTTATGTAAGTATTCTCTGAATGGCAACAACAGAAAGGCTTTCAATCTCAGCAGTTCTTTAACAGTATGCTTATTAAAGCTTACTTGCATCTTACAATCTCAGACAAGCTTACCTGATGGTCATTAAAGCATTGCTACTTAAACACAGAGCAACAGGCACTTTCTGAATAATAATAAGCATAAATCAACAGTATAAAAATATGACAGAAACCAGAACATTCTGCAAAATCAAGGACAGATGAAAAGCCACTGTAGTACTTGTGTCTACCTTGGATGGGGGGATACTCTGCACATTTACACTGCATAACTGCTCCTTGCCTTGCTTGGACACATCCAGAGTCACTACATGGGGGAGTGGGGTGCAACAGGTATGTCACAATTTGAATTATCTCTGGCTGACTGTGATGGCCCTGACACATTTGTCATACCTCTCAACCTCAGAGCAAGATATCTGGACAAAGCCATACATAGAAGTGGGACAAAGGCCCAAAAATAAAGACAATTTTTAAATACTGCTCTTATAAATTTAGAAAGATAATAGAATAGTAGGTATTGCATTAGTATGAATTTTCTGAAGGGTATGAAATCTGAAACTCAAATGTCTGTCATTATTTTCTAACTTCAGTCTTTAATGATTTGCCACTAATTTGCCAAAAAACACAATTTTATGAAAAATGGACCGAAAATGAGATGCAAAAATATAAAATACCCACACAATACAGCTAGGAACCTGTCAAAGAAGGGACACTTTTTTAATATTAGTACTGCTAACTTGAACAGCTGACAAAATAAAAGAATCTACATGCATTTCTGAAATAAAAGTAATCTATAACTCTGATTATTACAGTTATTTATTAATTGTAAACCCTCCACGTTTTCTTCCAAAATTGCCATTTTGCGGAGGGATTATTAGGGGAAGAGCAACATTTTGAGCCAAAATTAGAGGCAGTTGAGAGGTTTGGATATGCCTAATTCTATAAAGCAATTTATTTGCAAGTATCTCTCAACCTGTTAATGCAGGAAATCTGGACAACGCCAAATATATTGGGGGAACATATACACAGTACTAAAAAATGCTCTTGTATAAACTGAGACAGTTAATAGAATATAACAGGTCTTGCTTTAGCATGCATTTTTCTGAAGGTTATAGGTTCATAGGTTCATACTAGGCTATCTGCCCTGGGGCATTTATAAGCCTAGCCCGATTGTGTTTGGCTTACGCCACCCCTTGATTTGAGTATACTGTGCCCTTTTTAAAGTTTAGTTTACTGTGCCTCTGTCTAATAGTGACACGGAAGTAATCCCCGGGACAAACCTATGATCCCCCATCCACTCATCAAGATTCTTCTTGAAGAAAGTCAGTGAGGTGCTCTGCCTAACATGAATTGGAATTCTATTCCAGAGCGAAGGAAGCCTCTGGGTTATGAATCTGTCCCTCCAG
Source organism: Protopterus annectens (assembly GCF_019279795.1). Taxonomy (NCBI): domain Eukaryota; kingdom Metazoa; phylum Chordata; order Ceratodontiformes; family Protopteridae; genus Protopterus; species Protopterus annectens. Next base: position 867,229,667 of record NC_056737.1, on the reverse strand, counting down.
CATGTTCTATTTATTTCTGTGCTGAGGTTCAAGTCCCTCGAGCGCGTGGCTCTAAGGGATTTAGATTTACTGAGGTGGAGCACATCCATTAATTCTGGGTTGGACATAGCTTTATATGTCAGGCTTAGATCACCTCGAAGTAGGCGGTATGCAACTGAGTAGAGCTGGAGTTTTTTTAACCGAGCAGCATATGGCATCTGTTTGAGTCCCTTGATCCTCCTCGTGTAATACTTTTGGGGTCTTTCTAATTGCTGCAGGTGTCGGGTAAGGTACATCCCAAAGGGGGCATTGTATTCTATGATGGGCCTGATGAGGGATGAATAAAGGGGCACGATTACCTCTCTTGATCTAGATGTGAATCCTTTCATGATGAGGTGGGTTATGTAGAAGGTCTTTCTAACCACTTTGGCAATGTGGTTGTCAAAGGAGAGATTGCTATCAACTTGGGTCCCCAGATCCCTAATTACTTTCTCTGTACTTAATGGGTTACCATCTATGTGGTAATTTGTGGGCACATTGTTTTTTCCAAAGGGTATGACTATACACTTTTTGGCATTTAACTTTAGACCATGGCTCTGGCACCAGTTATCCGTCTCTGCGAGACCTTTTAGAAGGATGTTTGTGTCAGCTGGAGAGTCGATTATGGTGCCCAGTTTGCAGTCATCTGCGAACCTGGTGAGCCATAGTCCTCCCACGTTGGCCTGTACCTCAGAAAAGTAAATACCGAACAAGAGAGGTCCCAGGACAGAACCTTGTGGGATGCCACTTGTGACCGGTTTCGAGTCTGACATGGCTCCAGCAACTCTGACTCTGTGGGTTCTGTCTTTGAGCCAGTTTGTGAGCCATCTTGTGACATAGGAGTTTATATTTAGGTTGGATAGCTTATCTATGACGCCCGAGTGGGGTATTGTGTCAATTGTGTCAAATGCCTTTGCGAGGTCCAGATAGGCTGTGTGGACTACCTTCCCTTCATCTATGGCCTTGGTGACTGTTTCGAAGAAGTCGACCAGGTTCAAAAGGCAGGATCTGCCCTTGACGAAGCCAAATTGTGTAGGATCTAGTGTCTGTAGGTCCCCAATGTCTTTGTTTATCAGTTCCATGATGATCCTCTCCATAGCCTTGCATACTAGGCTAGTCAGGCTTATGGGGCGATAGTTTCCAGGGTCCCCAGAGGCGCCACCTTTGTGGAGTGGGACCACTGTTGCTGTACGCCATTCTTTGGGCACATATCCTGTAGTGAGGCTGAGATTGTACAGCAGTTTTACTTGAGGGATTAGTTCTTCTTGGAGTTCATGTAGGACGCAACCTGGGACGCCATCTGGTCCCATGGAAGCAGTGTTTTTTGCTTTGGACAGGGCGGCCTTCACCTGAGCATCAGAGATGTTTGGGAGGCTGCACTCTGCCGGGATAGATACTCTTTTGGGGGGGAGGGGGTGGAGAAGTTTGAACTGAACCTGTCTGCCAGGATATTTGCGATGTCTGTGGGTTCAGTGTATTTTTTGTCGTTTAGAATCAATTCAGAACAAGTCTGGGAGTTGCATCCCAGGTTACTAATATAACTGAAAAAAGCCTTATGATTGTCTTTAGTGTCGTGTGCAATTTTTCTCTCGAAGCTGGCCTTGGAGGATTTTATGAGGGATCGTAATTTTTTGCTAGTACTGATCAGAGATGCCTTCCCTTTTAGGGATTTTGCTCTATCATGTAGTAGCTTCCTCCTTCTGTTGTACAGTTTATTTATGGCTGGGGTCCACCAGACTGGACGACTGCCTTTGGATGATTGGGTCTTGATTTTGTTTGGGATAGCATGATCCATGCATTCCTGGAGATGTCCGTAGAATGCGTTTATATAGGATTCTGCAGTTTGGGCCGTAGTTTCCACTGGCCCTGGGGCCTTGAAGGATTCCACTTCAGTTTTGAGAAGTGTGAAGTTCACTTTTGAGAAGTTTTTCACTGTGGTTTTCTGGGCTGGGGGTGGGGTCGGGATGTGGATATCCAGTGAAATTAATTTATGGTCTGATCTTACCAATGAGGGATATACTTCTGGTATGGAGCATAGAGTCCCCATGTTGGTAATGATCAGGTCTAGTATGTTTTCCCCTCTTGTGGGAGTGGTGACTAGCTGTTCCATAGTATTTGAGTTTATAAATTCCAGGAACCTTTGGGCTAAGGTGCTGGGGCTTGAGTAATGCTCCCAGTCTATGTTTGGGTAGTTGAAGTCGCCCAATATAATGGTGTTCGGAGAGATCTTAGTGTTCTCCAATGTTTTCAGGAAAGCCGAGTGGGATTCCTGACTTTGAGAGGGTGGTCTGTAGGATGGTATAAACTGAAAAGCAGTCTTGCCCACTGTCAGTTGCACATGGATGGTCTCTGATACTTCATGCACTGCCACTAACCTGGAGGTATGGATATCCTTGATAAATATAGAAACTCCCCCTTCTTTTGTGGTTTGGTCCGGGTTTTGGGGCCGAAAAGCATGATATGAGGTATAACCTGGTAGTGCTGGGGTGCTCTCTGGAGCCTTGAACCAGGTTTCTGTCACTGCACAGATATCGATGTTCTCCATACTGAGGAGAGCTTCGAGTGCATGCATCTTGAGGTTAAGACTTCTGGCATTTAGCAGCATTACCCTTAGTTTCTTGTTCCTTGTGCTGTCTATGGAGGTGGGTTTGACTTGGGTGGCAAGAGCCTTTGCCAATATCCAAAAGCCCAGGGGTGACAGGTGCAAGCTGTCCCTAGCGAAGCAACGTGGCTTGTCGAGCATGTCATCCCAGGCTGACAGACACTGGATCCCCTTTGAATGACACCAGAATTTTAGCCAATTGTTAAAATCGATCATTTTGTCTTTATACTGTGGCATCATTCTAGGTGAGGGTAAGATGCTGCTCAAGGTCAGGGTCATACCGGCCTGGGCTACATGATCAGCGAGCTCCTCTATGTCTCTTTTCATGTAGTCAAGGGAGGTACGTCTCAGGTCATTCACGCCAGCATGTACAATGACTGAGTCATATTTGTATTTGCTTTGGAGTGACCTGAGTGCTTGCGTTATGTGGCGGATCCTAGCGCCTGACAGGCAGCTCACTGTGACCTTCTCTTTATTCAGCCTGGTGAGCGGGACGTCAGTGTGTCTGACAATAGAATCACCTATTACAACGGTATCAGGTGTGTTATTCAGCCTTAAGGGCTGTGACTGCTTGGCACACTGACTTTGTGTGCTATGTGTTGTACGTGTTTTGTTTTGGGGTAGTGTTTGCTTGGATGTCTGCTTTGGAGGTCTCTGTTGCTTAGGTAGATTTTTATTTAGAGCCTCCGAGTATGTTTTTGTGTTTTTATGAGTTTGGTTCGCTGTTGTGGTGGGACTATGTGATACTGGAATTGTGTTGTGTGAGGTTACCTTCTCCTCCTGACTGGTTACACCAGTTTTGAGATGAGAGAGCTCAGCCTCCAGTTTGGTTATATGGTTGCATCTCTCACATATAGTTGAACCTGTTTGGAGGAGGAGAGGGTTGTCCGTGTACATGAGACAGTTGTAACATTGCCTCAAAATTCCCAGATTCACCAGCTGGACTGGAGAGGAAACCATTGACTGACCTTTGGACATGCTAGAGTAATATAGAGAACTGAATTAAAACAGACCAATAGGGGACAAGGTAATCATAGAGAGTATAAGAGTACGTAGTGCTTATGGTTTATTAGTGCTAACTTGTAAGATTACTTATTTGGACCAGTGAGGGGCCTTAGAATGAGAATATGGTGTTTAATTTGAGAGATAGAGCAGTTCTAAGGGAAAAAGTGAAGAGCAGACTTTGTGGAGCCAGGAATAGTTTAAACCCAATTAGGCGGCGCTGCCCGATGTTGCGCTATGCTCAAAAACGCGCAAAACCTCGCAAAAGACGGTTTTAAGACAGGGAGATCAGGGAGTTTGGAATTGACCCAAAATGGCCAATAAAATTACAGTTTCAAGGCAGTAACCACTCCCACAGGGGCAGGCAGGCTGCTCAATGTTTATCACTGCCACTGATAAACACAGAGACTTCCCTTTAGTCCAAGCAAACAATGGCCTCCAAGAAAATTGCAAACAGTTCAGAACAGCAAATCTGTAACTGAACTTTTTTAAATCTCAGAAAAGTGGGAAAAAAGCAAGATTTTTTTTTTGTTTGTTTTTTTTAAGGAAAGCAGAGGTTCACAAGTATCAACAAGTTAGAACAGTGCAGTAAATGACCCCACACTTGAGTGCTTGGCCAGAGACAGATAAAATGCAAGTTTTAAGAAAAAAACGATTTTAAAAATAAGTGCAGGCAGGAAATTCAGTAATCAGCTCTAGGTTGTGTTCTAAATACAGTTACCAACACAGAAATCAAGTTTAACAAGCCAGAAAATGCTCAAAAGTAGGTGGCAATGCAGAAAAACTTAACAAATAATCTGAAGCAAAATACTTAAAATCTCAAAAGTGGCTCCTTTCTTCTCTCAGCGTTTTCTCCTCTTGGTGGGTGCTTCACCAACAGCCAACAAGTCCAAAAAGACGCCAAAACTACGAGGCAATTGGGTTTTAAGAGAGGGAGATCAAGGAGTTTGGAATTGACCCAAAATGGCCAATAAAACTACAGTTTCAAGGCAGTAACCACTCCCACAGGGGCAGGCAGGCTGCTCAATGTTTATCACTGCCACTGATGAACACAGAGACTTCCCTTTAGCCCAAGCAAACAATGGCCTCCAAGAAACTTACAAACAGTTCAGAACAGCAAATCTGTAACTGAACTTTTTTAAATCTCAGAAAAGTGGGAAAAAAGCAAGATTATTTTGTTTTTTTTAAGGAAAGCAGAGGTTCACAAGTATCAGCAAGTTAGAACAGTGCAGTAAATGACCCCACAGTTGAGTGCTAGGCCAGAGACAGATAAAATGCAAGTTTTAAGAAAAAAAAAACTATTTTAAAAATAAGTGCAGGCAGGAAATTCAGTAATCAGCTGTAGGTTGTGTTCTAAATACAGTTACCAACACAGAAATCAAGTTTAACAAGCCAGAAAATGCTCAAAAGTAGGCGGCAATGCAGAAAAACTTAACAAATAATCTGAAGCAAAATACTTAAAATCTCAAAAGTGGCTCCTTTCTTCTCTCAGCGTTTTCTCCTCTTGGTGGGTGCTTCACCAACAGCCAACAAGTCCAAAAAGACGCCAAAACCACTAGGCAATTGGGTTTTAAGAGAGGGAGATCAAGGAGTTTGGAATTGACCCAAAATGGCCAATAAAACTACAGTTTCAAGGCAGTAACCACTCCCACAGGGGCAGGCAGGCTGCTCAATGTTTATCACTGCCACTGATGAACACAGAGACTTCCCTTTAGCCCAAGCAAACAATGGCCTCCAAGAAACTTACAAACAGTTCAGAACAGCAAATCTGTAACTGAACTTTTTTAAATCTCAGAAAAGTGGGAAAAAAGCAAGATTTTTTGTTTTTTTTTTAAGGAAAGCAGAGGTTCACAAGTATCAACAAGTTAGAACAGTGCAGTAAATGACCCCACACTTGAGTGCTAGGCCAGAGACAGATAGTCTGAAACTTAGTGTCTGTCATTATTTAGTGACTTAATTCCTAAATGATTTGCCAGAAAACCACAAATTTTATGAGAAACAAACCAAAAATAAGAAGCAAAAATCTATTCATTCTGTGAAAATCTGGACAGTTGAGAGGTATAGTTCAGCCGGGGTTGTCTTTGAGTTTCTCAGATTCACCAGCTGGACTGGAGAGGAAACCATTGACTGACCTTTGGACATGCTAGAGTAATATAGAGAACTGAATTAAAACGGACCAATAGGGGACAAGGTAATCATAGAGAGTATAAGAGTAAGTAGTGCTTATGGTTTATTAGTGCTAACTTGTAAGATTACTTATTTGGACCAGTGAGGGGCCTTAGAATGAGAATATGGTGTTTAATTTGAGAGATAGAGCAGTTCTAAGGGAAAAAGTGAAGAGCAGACTTTGTGGAGCCAGGAATAGTTTAAACCCAATTAGGCGGCGCTGCCCGATGTTGCGCTATGCTCAAAAGCAGCAAAAACCTGCAAAGAGGGTTTTAAGACAGGGAGATCAGGGAGTTTGGAATTGACCCAAAATGGCCAATAAAACTACAGTTTCAAGGCAGTAACCACTCCCACAGAGGCAGGCAGGCTGCTCAATGTTTATCACTGCCACTGATAAACACAGAGACTTCCCTTTAGCCCAAGCAAACAATGGCCTCCAAGAAAATTGCAAACAGTTCAGAACAGCAAATCTGTAACTGAACTTTTTTAAATCTCAGAAAAGTGGGAAAAAAGCAAGATTTTTTTTTTTGTTTGTTTTTTTTAAGGAAAGCAGAGGTTCAAAAGTATCAACAAGTTAGAACAGTGCAGTAAATGACCCCACACTTGAGTGCTTGGCCAGAGACAGATAAAATGCAAGTTTTAAGAAAAAAAACTATTTTAAAAATAAGTGCAGGCAGGAAATTCAGTAATCAACTCTAGGTTGTGTTCTAAATACAGTTACCAACACAGAAATCAAGTTTAACAAGCCAGAAAATGCTCAAAAGTAGGTGGCAATGCAGAAAAACTTAACAAATAATCTGAAGCAAAATACTTAAAATCTCAAAAGTGGCTCCTTTCTTCTCTCAGCGTTTTCTCCTCTTGGTGGGTGCTTCACCAACAGCCAACAAGTCCAAAAAGACGCCAAAACCACGAGGCAATTGGGTTTTAAGAGAGGGAGATCAAGGAGTTTGGAATTGACCCAAAATGGCCAATAAAACTACAGTTTCAAGGCAGTAACCACTCCCACAGGGGCAGGCAGGCTGCTCAATGTTTATCACTGCCACTGATGAACACAGAGACTTCCCTTTAGCCCAAGCAAACAATGGCCTCCAAGAAACTTACAAACAGTTCAGAACAGCAAATCTGTAACTGAACTTTTTTAAATCTCAGAAAAGTGGGAAAAAAGCAAGATTTTTTTGTTTTTTGTTTTTTAAGGAAAGCAGAGGTTCACAAGTATCAACAAGTTAGAACAGTGCAGTAAATGACCCCACACTTGAGTGCTAGGCCAGAGACAGATAGTCTGAAACTTAGTGTCTGTCATTATTTAGTGACTTAATTCCTAAATGATTTGCCAGAAAACCACAAATTTTATGAGAAACAAACCAAAAATAAGAAGCAAAAATCTATTCATTCTGTGAAAATCTGGACAGTTAAGAGGTATAGTTCAGCCGGGGTTGTCTTTGAGTTTGCCGCCCTTCCCCCTCACAAAATCATGGTCAAATGGAGCCTCCCCCCTGCAGCCATTCCAGTGAACCATTACTTGGCTATTTTACCCCATTTACCATAAACACTAATGTGCATACTGCTTTACTTCTACGATGATTTGGACTTCATTTGAAAGTTTTATTTTGCATTTTACAGCACAAACACTAAGACATCTGCTAATCAAAGCAATGCAGTCTCACAATGAAAACAGACTTAGCATTAAATCTTCTCTGCCCTTGAAACTCACATTCATTGAAACAGCATTGAAACCCACATTCAAAGAAAATACATTTTGCCAGTGGCAGATAAAGATTAACTTTGGGCTGTTTTCAAATCATAGGCCCCTTGCACACGAAACATACACGTGTTCTTTGATACACCTTCCTGATTGCATTAAATTATATTCCTTGCACAATACAGTACAGTTGTTAGAGGGCATTTTAAATTTATTGTTTTGAATATTTTTCCAGTAAACAATGAAACAAAATGCATGCACCAATAATGACAAAACTGCCCAATTCAGAACATTTTTCCCGTAAACAATGAAACAAAATGCATGCACCAATAATGACAAAACTGCCCAATTCAGAACATTTCCATCATAAAAGTATACTCAAACTTCTACAGTCCACCAGTATCAGTAAATATGCACAATCTCTGAAGAAGTAAAAGTCATCTAAATAATTCCACATTAAAGAAATCTGTAACTAATGAAGAGGTTGCTGCTAGCAAATAACTTTGTATTTCATTGTTTCATCTACAAATAAAGTACTGTTGACCTTGAGGAATAAATTGCCTACATTGCATTAAAAAAAATGATAAGCTAGTAAAAACTGCAATAGGGAATGGATGGCAAACTGCTAAAAGGTTCATAGTTACTAGGTATCTTCGCCAAAAAGGACTGCAGCATCCACCCCCTTTACAACAAAGTACAGTGTCAGCAATGCATATACCTACTGTGGGAGTAGAACCCACAGCCTTCTGCATCAAAAGCAAGTACACTACCTGTTGTACTATTAACAATGCAAGCAGATGCAGCATAAGCAACACTAAACTTTTGTTCCCCTGCAGCTCTCAGCCTCTAGTAAAATCTACTTGACACTCAGCTGTATCTCTGAACTTTGCAGCACAAGAAATCTGGAAAAAGTCAAAATTTATTGTGGGGGGGGGACAAAAGCCCAAAAAGCAGGGACACGTTTTAAACATTGCTTGTATGATGTTGGAAAGTTGCTAGAATAAAATGCTGTGTTACCACCATAAATTTCACTGCCAAGTATTGAACCCAGGACCCTGTGCAAAACAGTCAGAGCAACATAACATTATGCCACATCATTTGTTTTGTGAAAGAAAGGAAGACTGAAACGTAAATGGTATAATTTAGTTCACACCATAGCTGTCAACCTCTTAGCACAAAACACCTGAACAAAGCCAGTAATGGGGAAATACAGCCCCCAAACATATTCAGTGAATTCAGTTCTCACCATAGCTCTCAACCTCTTAGCAAAAACCACGTAGACAAAGCCAGTAATGGGGGAATACAGCCCCAAACATATTCAGTGAATTCAGTTCTCACCACAGATCTCAACCTTGGCACAAAAAAACTGGACGAAGCCAATAATGGGGGAATACAGTCCCAAAAATAGGGACAAATGTCAAATACCCATGTTATAAACTTAGAAAATTGCTAGAATAAAAGGTTTTGTGTTGCCATGTACTTTCTGAAGAATATGAAGTCTGAAATTCAAATGCCTGTTATTTTTATTTATTTAACATTTGTTAACCAGGAAAGTCTGACTTGGAACAAAAGCCAATTTTCAGCAGAGGCCCATGGAGAAACACTCCAGACATATGTCTTTGTAAGATGGGAGAACATGCAGCCTCCACACAGAAGGCACCCCAGCCAAGAATTAAACCAGAGAACCTGTAGCTGTCAGGCAACAATGTAACCAGTGCACCACTGCACTACTGACTGTGTAAGGTAACAAAAATACAGAAACCACAGATTTTATGAGGAACAGAACAAATATGAGGCAAAAATCTGCAAATTTTTTACAAATGGTGGTGGGAATTCAGGCCCTTGCCACCAAGATATAGGGTTCAAGCCTGAGGTATTCTCTACCCACCACCATGTGTTTTCTCTAGCCACCAGTATACAACACCCGGGGCATTACACACATACACACACATACACGGCTGGTACAGGTTACTAGCTATATACCCTTTTGCCCAGACTATAAGGTAGTTATCACTGCCACCAGCCAACTCCTTATCAGCGACTTTAAAGCCCTTAACAAAGGGTGTTCAATCTTGACCTTAATGGTAGTTTGACCAAGAGCAAGGCTATTAAGAGTGGCCCATACAGTGTCACCAAATAAATATGCAAGTATTCTCAAACCTTAAATATCTCTTACAATGATCAGACACAAGGAAAGGTTTAAATATATTTAATAATAAATAATAAAAGAGCAAGAAAATACTCAGCATATCTACATAGTGAAATCAGAGTTCAAAATCGCAGGAAATATTTAAAACAACATTACAGGACAGTCTCAAATAATTAAAGAAATATATCTAAACTATGCTTCACTATATTCCTGACTAAATCTAAGAGAATTACTATACCCTAGTTAACTTACTTAAGAGCAAGGCAGTTGTGGTGAATGGATCTTCCTTAGTTGTTATCAGGTCCAAGACATAATGCAGAATGATGCGTCTCTCTCTAAGAGAGTTCTCATATTAATATCTCAAATATTCCTCCTGGGATAGCTTTCAGAGTGACATCATTTCTTGTCATCTGACTCTATCCCAGGTGAAAACTCCACTGCTAGAAGCTAGCAGTATTTAGCATCTATCTGTGAAAATACATACACCTCAGATCTATGGCAGATGCTGGAAGTCATCAAACAACTGCATTTCATCATGCTTTCAGAACTAATAATTATTTCACCAAGGCCAACTTCATGCTACTCAAGTCAGAAGTTACAAACCTCATGACACCCATGCAGACGGGAACTGAAAGTTCGACTGTTGAGTCCTACACTAAGGCACTGTATGAGCACATCCACTAATGCATGAATCGTGCCATCCCAAATAGAACCAAGATGCTCTCCTCCAAAAAAAGGAAGCCAATCTGGTGGTCCCCTGCCATAAACAAACTTTACAACAAAAGGAAAAAACTGTTGCAGAAAAGAGGAAAATCCCAGGATGCAAAAAAACTCCCTTACCGGCCTCAGTAAGAAGCTGAGATCCCTCATAAAATCCTCCAAAGCTAGTTATGAAAATAAAATTGCCAAAGATTCCAAAGACAACCACAAGGCATTCTATAACTATGTCAAGAATCTAAATGGCAATGCTCAGATCTGCTCTAAGCCGCAACAGAATGGCATTAAATATACTGATCCCAAGGATATTGCCAATATCCTGGCAGATTGATTCAGTGACAACTTCACCCCCCTCTCACCCCCTAAATGGCCATCTCAATACTGGAAGACTGCCAAATTCCGGTAATAATGGCCACACAGGTAAAAAACGCACTCTCCAAAGCTAAGAATACAGCATCCATGGGACCAGATGACATCCCAGGCTGTGTACTACATGAACTACAAAATTAACTGGCACCTCACCTAAGTGTCATGTTTAATCATACCCTCACCTCAAACTTTGTGCCCACTGAGTGGCGCACAGCTACAGTTATCCCACTCCACAAGGGGGGATCCACCATGGATCCCGGGAACTACCGCCCCATCAGTCTGACTAACCTGATCTGCAAGGCCATGGAATGTATTATCATGGAACTTATAAACAAAGACATTGGCAACCTTAAAACACTGGACCCCATCCAGCTTGGGTTTGTGAAGGGTCGGTCTTGTCTCCTGAACCTTATTGACTTCTTCGAATCAGTCTCCAGAGCCGTGGATGAGGGTAAGGTAGTCCACACAGCCTATCTGGACCTCGCCAAGGCCTTTGACATAATCCCCCACTTTGGAATCATAGATAAACGTACTAACCTGGGCATTAATCCCTATGTCACTTGATGGGTTGCCAACTGGCTTACTGACAGAACCCACACTGTAAAAGTAGCTGACTCCAAATCCATCTCCAGACAAGTGTCAAGTCGAGTATCTCAGGGTTCAGTACTGGGACCTCTCTTGTTTGGCATATACTTCTCTGAAGTACAAGCCAACACTAACGGACTCTGGCTAACAAAGTTCGCAGATGATTGCAAACTGGGAGCCATTATTGAATCCCCAAATGATGTGGATACTCTACAAAAGGGCCTTACAGAAACAGATGCTTGCTGCCAGAGCCATGGGCTCAAGCCCAATGCCAAAAAATGTATAGTTATCCCCTTTGGGAAAAAACATGTACCCGTGAATTATCACATAGGTGGCAGTACACTAAACACCGAAAGTGTGATGAGACTTAGGGACACAGGTGGACAGTGGTCTCACCTTCAATAACCACATCGCCACAACAGTCAGGAAATCCTTTATGTGGCACACCTCATCACTAAGGGCTTTTCATCCAGAAAAAAGGAGGTCATTGTCCCACTGTACTCATCCCTCATTAGACCCATTATAGAATACAACGTCCCATTTAGTATGTACCTCTCAAAACATCTGCAACAAGTGGAAAGGCCGCAGAAATACCTCACTAAAAGAATCACAGGCCTAAAGCAGATGCCCTATGCTGACCATCTTAAAAAACTCCAGCTATATTCTGTCGCATATCTTCTACTCCGAGGCGATCTCTGTTTAACATACAAGGCCATGTCAAACCCAGAGCTATTGGACATGCTACACTTAAAGAAATCCCAATCCCTCAGAGCCACACGCTCCAGGGATCTAAATCTTGTCATCACAATAAACAAAACATGCTGGAGGGATAGGTTCCTGACCCAAAGACTCCCCAGACTCTGGAATAGACTGCCTTACATGTCAAGCAGAGCGCCTCTTTGGCCCTCTTCAAAAGGAACCTTGATGATTGGATGGGAAATTCACCCCGGGGATCACGTCAATCACCCTGCTAGACAGGGGTCCAGGGAAGCAAATAGTGTGGAAAGAAATAGCCAGGGAATTGTTATGGCTAGGCTTGTATAGGCCCTAGGGCCGATAGCCTAGTACCAACCTATGAACCTATGAACATTTAATGATGTATCTCTCTAAGAGAGTTCTCAAACTAATATCTCAAATACTACTGCTGGGATAGCTTGCAGAGTGATATCATTTCTTGTCATCTGACACTATCCCAGATGAAATCCCCACTGCTGGAAGCTAGCAGTATTTAGTATCTATCTGTGAAAATACACAGACCTCAGATCTCTGGCAGATGCCGGAAGTCATAAAACAATTGCACTTCTTCATGCTTTCAAAACTAGTAATTATTTCACCTTAAAGACAATACAGAAAAATCCCTAGTACAGACATTCTGTCTCTAGCTGCCATAAAGTAATTTAATTTCAGCTATTTCCGTTAATAGATATACATTTAAACAGTTACAATACTGCATGTACATTTCTGATTCTATTCTAGTAGGGGATGCTGTGGTAACATTTTAAACACAAACACTTTATAAAATATCTTTTCAACACACGTCTGTACAAACAGGTTTGATACACACATAATATACTGTTCTAATACAGTTGTAACACAAGCATCTTATATAAATCACGCTGACATTCACAAATGACATATAATTACTTAAAAAGCTCCAGATAGTTGTGCTGGCAAAATCTCCCCTGTCAGGGTCTATCAGAGATAGAATCTCTGGACACTTGATTCTGTGGGCCTCCTCTGCTGCATGGATGCCATTATCCATTTGAGTTTTCCCCTCTGCCCCTGGGGGAACTATTTCCATGTGGATCTTGGACAAAACCCTGGGACTTCCCGAAACACATTTTTCAACCACCTCATTGATTACTAAAAAATGATCTTTGAGGGTCGAAAAACGTCTCTCCACTGCAGAAAGGGTCTTTCCATCTTTTTCACACCTGGAGAATGTGTCATTCACTTTTGGTCCAAACAATGAACTGCCATCAAAAAGAGCATTGAAGAACAATGACTTGAAAGGCTCAGAAAAATCACACAAGTGTATCCAGGCATGTCTCCTAATGCACTGCCTGAATCTGTCACTCTTGAGGTTCAGCAGCATGCAAGATAAGACTCATGGACGAATTTGAAATAGATTGAAGGGTCACCAACTGACAGTCCACAGGAGAGCCTCAGCAGTAATGGTCCCTGAAAGGGATTTTGAAAGTTCCTTAATCATGTCCCTCTGTAGTCTCGTAAAGTATGCCAAATATTTCAGCGACCAAAGGGCAAAGGTTGCTGAAGCATACACACGCTTCCCAAATCTGTCCAATGCCCAAGACTCCCTGTTAGGTGAATGGCCAGAGAATCTCTGCTCAGAAAGTTCCTTCTTGGTGGCACCCACCACAAACATAGCATCTACAGGCACTCCCTTACTCCATAATTCTATACCTATGGGTGGAGCCAGAATCCGATCTAGTCTCTTGGGGATTGGCTCAACTGAGTCAGGCTCCTACCATGTCCACCTAGAGATCAAGTCAATGAGCTTAACAGTGGTTGGAGCAATCCAGGAGGTAGACGGGCTAGCACCAAATGCTACCAGGAATACTTATTCCTCTGGGAAAGGCTTATCAGAGGACCAACCACTTCTCTACTTAAGGAGCTCAAGAATGTCTCCAAATGAGACGTCTTCAGAAGGTGATCTTGAGGACCCTTCTCCTTCATCAAAATCAGTATCCTCTATGATTGAATCCTGAAGGAGCCCAAGTACCTCCTTTTGTACTTCCTCTTCTTAGGGATTTCCTCGGTGGGATGCCCTGGTGAAGTTTTGGAAGAGATTGTAAACACCTGCTGGGTAGCCTGGTGACTTAAGCTGGCTGTAACTGTGGTGTAGAATGACAAAGCTCAAGATTCAGGGACATCTTGGATCCCGATGGAAGATCCGAGGTGGTAGGATCAGTCAGTCCTGCTGCAGCAGAAAAGACTCTCTTCACTACCTCAAAAGCAGATTGCCCCTGGGAGAAGGAAGACAATGGAGCCGAGAAGCCAGGCTTCTGACCTGATGGTTCCCTCTGCCCACAAGGCAACCTACCCAAAGAGAAAGTCACAACTGAGATGTCCAATATCCAGCTCCAAGGAACAGAGATGGCTCTGAAAACTTCGAAGTCAACTCATATGCCTCGGACCCAACAGAGGCATTTTGGTTCTGAAAGTTATCCAGCTCTGAAAACGTTAGAGCTGGTGCACTCAGTGATAACTTTGGATCCAATCCAGATGGATCCAAGAAGGACCCACCATAGGCAGCATGGTAGAGAGATGGTCTTCCTGACCCATATGGGTAGGACTCTGGAGAACACCCATCTGTATATGCACTAAGAAGAACCTCCTTATCATTCTGTCCACATCTTTTTTGATCAGTCTCCTGGAAGAACGAAATGAGGCAAGGGAAGGAGACCTAGTGCATCATCTTTCTACAAAGGGGGAAGGTACTCTTGATGGTATCAGATCCAGAATAGGTGAATACTTAGTCCTAGGCAACATTCTAGGATTTGAAGAGGTGGGATCCATGGAGAGTTTACTCAGATGCGATGGAGGTTGGATCACTGCAGACTTTGGATCAGACTTATGCTTCTTTTTAGGTGGCTCAGAAGAAGACAGAGTCAATGATTCTGAAGGCTTTGAAGACTTGGTAGAAGGCTACTTAGATTTCGTTGTGGAGGACTGAGCCCAGAGATAGCTTCACCAAAGGAAGAAGGAAGTAAACCTCTCAAAATTAATGTGTTCTTCCTGTCCACAACTACTCATAGGTTAAGATTTTTACAAATAGATCAATCAATTTGGAGGTGATCCAGACCCAAACAGTATACGCATAAGGTACTGGAGTCGAACAAGGGCAGTTTGTTAGCTGTATTTCTCAATTTGTGCCCACACTTTTGACATTTTTTTTTTTAATCTCGAAGGTCCTTTATTAGACATACTGGAGAAATAAAGGGAAAAAATTGCCAAGTAAGAGTAAGGAAAGCTTTTTATTTAATCTATATAGAAGAAAAGAAAAGAAAAAGATACCAACTATGGTATTGAGAAATACACAAAAGTGTTATGATAAAGATATAAAAAAAGGAAGTTAAAAAGATATCAGCTGTGGTAAATAAGAGTTACACAAAGTGTAATGTGAAGGGAGAAAGACTAATACTAGGTTTATATAAAAAATTAAGTAGAAACACTTATCGTATTGAAGAAATAGCTTGAGAGCTCAGGCTGACCACATTTATTTGTGAAAGCAGCAAACAAGATCTGAGGTATGTGAGGGGTTGGTGCATTATTGGTAGGAAGGAGCTTGAGAGGTTTTTGGTGGTCACGAGTTACAGTAATGGCCAAGTCAGATCAGAGGATCCAAACCCAACAGTTGAGGAATGAATGAAAATTGAAAACATCAGATTGTATATTTGCATATATCTAAAGTGAAACTTCAATACAGGTGTTAAAAAAAGGTTCTTCAGTGAGACTTGGTGATATTATGCGCAGACAAACATCAACAAGATTAAAAGAGCACATCCGGACTCCCTGATGTAGAAGAGGAATAGCACACTAAATTGAGATTGTAAAACTTTTTTAATCAAAAATGTTAATCCCCTGCTTTTCTAAAGCTGGCAAGAATTTCCTGGATTGTTCTCTATTGCAATGTCCATTTCACTTACCCACTAATGTTATTTTACCAACAGAAATACAACTTTGGAATCACATGGTTATGAAATTACACTCAAACATATTTCACTGTTACTCCACTGCATACATATTTTTGAAAGTTGATCGATGTTTGGCCAACGGAGCTACTAAGGATCCCTTATGCTGTGAAATCCTTTGTTTAACATATATATGTTGAAAAATAGCTATAAAACCAGAAAGGCTTGAAGGCTGCCAAAAGGTTTACTTCCTAAAGACTTACCTTACTTTTCAAGAGTCTCCCATTAAGCTCTAACAGAGTTCTCCCTTATAACCATTTAAGACGTGTTTTGCTGACTATACGGGTAATAGGAAAGTCACACAAGAGATGATGATATTTTATTTTTAAAATGGTCAGAAGACTGTGTGCTTGTAAACAGACTTTATGAACAGAGGATTTATTTCAGTACTGCTGAAAAATACTGTCAACGAATAGAAGAGGGTATTCAAAAGGACCCTGCATATCTTACCAGCCTTCTTGGAAGTGGGGACTGTGGTACTTGAAAGGGACAAGTCAGAATAGAGGTGGTCCTCAAAGGTACTCTCAAGGAGAGGGACTACCAAAGGGGGTTGGCTTTGAAGTCTTGCAGGCTCCATGAAGGCTATGTGGAAGGGATATTGTCCACTGTTGAGCCCACTAGTAATGTTCTACCAAGAAGCTGAGTCCCCAAAGAAGGGTACAAAAAAGTCCAACTCTCTCTCTCTTGCTCTCATCATCAACATCCAGAGAATCAGTGTCACACTTATACAGGTTGTCATAATCCTGCAACTCTGATGTTGGAAGGTGCAGCTGTAGGGACCTTTTGTGGGAGGGAGAGTGTACAATAAACAGGGATTCTGTTCTAGTCTTCTTGGCTGAGTAAATAAGCATAGCAGGTCAAGCAGGACTGCTTGTAAAAACAGAGGAAAGCAGAAGGTACTGATAATAGCCAGTAAATGTCAGGGGAGCACTAGGGTACTGATAATATGAATGATACTACAATGATTACACTGGAAAGAAACAACATCTTGGTCAAAAATAAAAATGTAGCTTGTGGCAGTATAGAATAGGTACTCGACATGCTACCAGATGGTGTTCAGTCATGACTTGGTAGCAATAATCTGGACAAGAAAAATAAAATGGGAGCTAGGATATAATATGGCTCGCCGAGGTCTCAGGCAAGAGGTTAATGTCAGGTCAAGTAGGAAAGGAAAACACTGAGAAGGCATGCTATACTTGTTTTCTTTGCTGTTTTTTTCTCTCATTGTGTTATTGCAGTACTGTTTTACTTTAAATATTTTTTTCTTAAGAGTTTTGGAGTACTGCATTTTGTAAACTCAAAAAGATAAATTGTTTCTGAATTGTGAGAGGAGATAAGAAACATCATTTATATGGTAAATTGCTTACAGTTTAATTCTGAGTGCTGCCAGGAAAGATTGATCCATCAGTATTTTTTGAGTTGGGTAGGTTAGCTTATATACATTATTTTCTTGTTTACCTGTAGTATTATTTTACTTTTTTTTTTTTTGTTTGAGTTTTAAAAATTCTAGGTTAGAGCCAGGAAGAATATATTTGCTTTGCATTCCTTGAGTCCATTTCTGGAATGTGGGAGGAACTATTAAATGTTTTACTTAATGCAAGGAAATCAGGTCAAGGCTTAATTGTGAGAACTGCTAGGAAAGAGTGGTTAACATTTTTTTTTACAGTTTATATACTTATTCTGTTTTCTTGTTTTTGTCTTGTAGTTTTTTACATAAATTTGTCTTCTGAGATGTAAAAGTTTATTTTAAGAGCAGAAAACAAACATTTGTACTATATTTGTGACTTCAAAGAGATTAATTCTGAATTGTAAGAAAAGTTAAGAAATAGCATTTGGTCAAATTTTAATTGTGAGATCTGCCAGGAAAACTGCTATGTGAACACTTTTGATTTTCCCTACCTTACCAACCCACCTTGTCAAAGTTGTTGAATTGCCCACTGTTTATATAAAATCGACTTTAGAAGCCCTTCCCATTCTCATTTTATCTGCTCATACAAGTGAACACAATAACATCCCAATGGAAAGGTCTTCCGATTAAAATTATTAAACTTCAGTTACCTTCCTTTTTATGACTTCTTACCTTTGTGATTCACACCACAATATGTACAGCTTTAACTATCTTTCCCATCTTAATTTTAAAATCTCTTAACTAGTTCCTAGTAATGTTCTACAAAGAGAGTAGAAAGGTCTTGCTAGTAAAAAAAAAAATATATATATATATATATATATATATATATATATATATATATATATATATATATATATCTATATATATATATATATATATATATATATACACACACACACACAACCACACACACACACACACACCTAGAAATAATAAAGGAAAAAGAAAAAAAGAAAAAATAAATAGAAAACAGAAAGGAAAATTAAATAAGTAGCACAGGCTGTATAATGGATGAGGATTTGTGAGGTGCTCAGGATGAGGAGCAGCTGTTTGGGCCAGGGAGCTTTGTGATTGCAAATAATGTAGATTCTGTAAGACAAAGGGAAGTTTTATGGCAGAATATGGAAGCTTGAGGTTAGCAGACTGGCTGGTCAGGTATGAAAGGCTGTAGTGAGACTGGATGAAGATATATAGGCTCCTGAGATCTAAAATGGGCATGTGATTCTTTAGCACTGAAAATAATCTAGAATAAAGTCATAAGCCATTCTGGTCTTGAGAGACATCCTGATTGGTTCCTCTGCTCAGGAATTTTAAGACCTCCTCCTACTTGTTTTTGATTGGGTGTGGCATCAAGCAAGGGCAGTAATGGAATCCAGGGAGAAGGAAGAAACAATGTTTTATAACCTCCGGATATTATCTACCTTACCAATCAATCCTGCCACTAGAGTGGGATAGTCAGGCAATGCCTCAGAACTACTGCAATCCATTTATGGATTAACCACAGCCTTCAGGCAAGTGCAAGGAACCTTGACCTCTGAATCCACAAACCTGCTGGAAATCAGATTGAAGGGACTGCCTGTTTCCACACCTTCCTACTGCTGTTGCTGTTGTGGATTAAGCCAAATCCACATGTCATGATGGGTCTTCTGTAACCATCATGACATGTGGATTTGGCTTGATCCACGTGTCACACTGGGTCTTCTGTAACCTGGCAAAAGTACAGCATGGGAACAGTAGGGGTCTGGCCCTTCTTTTTAATATTTTTAAAGCCTAGGAGCCTTCAGACCAAAACAGGAAGAATCCCATTAAGGGGATATACAGGAAGTTGCCTTTGCATCCTCAATGAACACGAATAATATTCTTCAAATTCTGGGTTGTCAGGTGGTGAAGCGGAGTACCATTCACCACGTAAGATCCACCGTGGAAGGGTTCAAAGGCAAATCAACATATTTAACCTTAGCCAGAGACTTTTTGGCCTTTTCTTGTATGTTCTAGTATCTTTACAGGTTAAGGAATGGAGATCTAGGGTGGATCTTGGGTTTAGGCAAGGATGTGGGATCAACAGCCTGCCACAGTGACACAGGTTGCCTGGAGAGAACCCAATGGAGATGAAAGACACTGCACATTACTGCCTGATAAAGACATGGGTTAATGCCAGTGCAGGGGCTGATGGCACTTGGCAAAACAGTAAATAGACCACTAGCATTGGGGAAATAGACTAAAGAGGAACCCAGTGGTCTCATGCAGAAAACTCTGATGTTAGTCACAGTGCCAGAGGGCCATACACTAAGACCACAGTTGCATGGAATGTTGGCAATAAAAAAATGTGCTGATAGAGTGTAAATGGGTGCTACCTAGATAATGCAGCACTGGAAATACTATCACAGAAGAAGGGAAGTCTGAGGGCTGATGATGTTTAACAGCCAGAGATGATGAATCAGAGCCAGAAATGGTGATAAGGCCATATGTACCAAGGGGGAATACCTCCTGAAAGGAAAATCATACATGTCATGATTTCCCAAATTCAAGAAAGCAGACAAATGTGGCTTTGGACCTACTGGCTTTCACCAGCTTATCAAGCATGGTTAATCATGGGATATGCTGTAGCATATATGAACATTTGTAGTAAACATAGTGATAATACTGAAGCTGTATTTTTTTTAAAGGAAAGTTATCAATAAGAGAGTTTGCATGCTATAAGTCTTCTTCAGTAAAGGCTGCTGTTTAATGATCATCATGTTTAACACCTCCTTCATCTGGTCATCTTGATTGTATGTGATATTTACTGTTTGTATACTACTTGACACCAAATTTG